>NC_046976.1:777500-1077500 GCF_009769545.1 Cyclopterus lumpus | reverse complement strand
CACAGCACAGACACTGTCCTTCCGGTTGTAATACTGCACCTTGACTGAACACTGAGTGTTGCTAGTATACTTGTGTGTCTACATATAGTTATATAGTAGTAAACCAGTTTCTCCTTTATGACAGGTGACACATCCCATGTATTGGTTGGGAACGTGGGGGAAGCTCTGGTGAACGTTACTGCCTCTAAATTATCCTATTTACAGAAGTTCAACGAATAAAATGTTCTAATGAAAACAAATGTCCAACTAGTTAATATCTGAGAATGACATTCCATGTGGAGATCTGAAACATGAGTTCATTGGTCAGTCATGGTGCTGGTTTATATTGCTGCAGCCGCATCTGGGGACCAACTGATTGAATGCATTACACTTAAAAGGAGATTAGCTTTGCTTGAACTGGGGTTTCCAGACAGAAGGACATTGGGACCAGTGCTGACATACATCCCATACAGGCTTTTGAGGTCCAACATTAACAGAGAATGACACTGGCAAAGTAACCCTTCATCATCCTTTAAAATACACCATGATGCAATCCACAATGCTCAGCACATCTCCCCTGACTCTCTGGTCGGCCATTAGCCAGCATCCAGACCTTAGCTACTCTCAATTGTAACATTCTTTTCTTCTTTAAAAAAAAGAGTTTTCCCAATTGGAAATATGCAAAGTGCTCCTCTGGAGTGAGGCAACTTGTGTGCACAGCATGCACACAATGATTGATCCATGTCTCTCCCATAAAAGATATAATCCACATCCTTTTTTTTTTCACCCTTTGAAGCTAGGTATCTATACATAATCCATACAGATATTTCAATAGTTTCTGTTTTTAGCTATGATGATTATTATCGTCTCCGGGGGCTAAAACCTCTCAGGTATGCCACCATTTCATGAGGAGACGCCGCAAAACAAACAAACAAACAAACAAACAAACTACCCATATAAAAAAAAGAATAAGGAAAGGTTGGGGGTGGGTCAACAATCAGGAAACAATCTAAAAACCAAAATATAACAAGAAAAGGAACCCAGACTTCTCGGTGGTTTGGATGCATAAAATGCATTTCTTCCTTCAGATTGGAGTTCTTTTCACTTTCTCAACGAACATGTGATGCCAAGAGGAGCTGCTGGGTCAAAAGGGTTCAGTCTGTGCATACTGGATAACCAAAAGGTATTTAGGAGTAGGGGCCAGGTAGTGAGATGGGAAGTACAAAAGTCCGTCTTTCTCTGAGTGGACACCATCATCCCTCCATGAATACTGGGTGAGTTTGTAGACAACGTCCTCTTCTTGAAGGAGTTTACATTGAGTGATGTAGCCGTGCCTGTCAGTCCTGATTAGTACAACTACAGTATGTAGTTAAAGTTACATCCACCTGGTAACTGTTCAAATCTGTAGCGAGAGAGGCCGAGATCTGAAATGAAGAAACGATGAGGACCTTTTGATGGGGAATGGTGGGAGCCGACTAGATGATCACATAGGATTCTCTTTTGTAAATATCTGCACCTTTTGTTAGTCATTTCCAGCTCCTCAAAATTGGTGATGCTGCTGCGAGCTCCAGGTTGAACGTGTTGGGGCAGAAGCTGTGAACACAGCTCTTGAAACTGGCCCTTTTGACAAGATGATACAAGTATGGGTGCTCTGCTCTCAATGTCATGTTTGTTCCTCTCCAAATGTTTCACATTGTTACACCAAGTTAGCGAGCTAACACTTTTTACAAAGCTTCAAAGTTGTTAAACTTTATGTTGCATAGCAACCAGAATGCACCCTGTTGATCTTCTGTTACTAGCAATAGTCACGTCTAAGCTTTAGAATTGAGCGGAGAAACAAATCCTACATGATCTTGGCCTACAGTGGCTCTACAATGATTCAGCGGCACTGCCCAAAGTAAAAGGGAAAGGACAAAACACTTAGAAAAGAAAAAAAGCATAATGAATAATTGTAACTGAAGCAAAAATGGTAGTTGCCGGTATAATAATAATAGTGCTACCAAGAGCAATAATAATGGGAATTATAATTGTTAAACAACGTTGACGAAGAAGATTGTTACTATAATAAGAACATTTGAGATGACAGTTTAGTGTCTTTGTCCGACTCGGTGGTTTTCATGGGTTGGTTTAAGGTAGGCACACGGACAGGCACTGCATGCGATGGGGGTTGGTGGGGTGGGGGTGTTGGTTGATCTGGGAGTGCTTCAGTATGGGGTAGGAGGGCAGGGTGGGCTGGGCAGGGCTCATTTCTGTCCGGTGATGGACTGCGATATGGATCGAGGAGGGATCATGTCCAACAGGTACTCTCTCTGCCGGTCTGCTAAGCTGGAGCTCTTATGGGCTCCAACGGCCGCTGGGTTCAGATAGGCAATATTTAACCCTGTGGGAACAAGACAAACACTTCTATCAACACCGTACTGAAGCTTTAGGCTTTGGAGTTTATTTATTTAACCCTCTATTTATTTTAAACTGGCTTCTATTCGAGACAAGCTTTTAGTATGTATATATTTTTCATATTTAGGATTCAAACCCTGAAGGGTTAGAGCCCCATTGAATTAGTGCTGGTTTATAATAATAAGAGTTCAAACCCCCAAGAGTTTATTAATATTATCAATATCAAGTATCATTATTTGTTGTCTAATGGCATCGCTCAACATGCTGGGAACTGGAATGAGCTAGAGACATAAAACATTGTCCCATAACTGTAAATGATGTGCAAATGCTTTAAAATGGGCCTTATTGTGTCGCTAGAATTATAAAGTCCAAGTAACGAGTCCAAGTGACTATCCTGTACCATAAAAGACCACCATGATGTTCATTTGCATTATCTGAGAAGATGAAGATAAAGTCAGTCGGATTTATTTCCATCTCTAGAGCCATTATGCTAGCTTGCCAGAAGAAGTTAATGTAAAGGCAACAACTAGCTTATATTTCCCTTTAGTGGAAAAGGACTATATGTGAACATGCCAAGTAAAAAAAAGGAGCCGTACCTGCACAATCTGGACATTATTTAATGGACTGGTAGTAAAATAAAGCCGCTAAAAATACGATCCTGTCTTTAATATTCAGTGTTTTCCTTTAGCAGAGTGTGAAAAGATATTTGGCTGCATTGGCAGACACAAGGTTGACTCAAAGAGCAATGTATGCTACTGGATGACAGAATGAAATGAAACCTGCTCTCTGCAAGCTGCTGTCTACTCGGCCAAAGGTCATATGTGAGGGAAGGGTCTTCTCTTTCCATCATTGACATTACAGTTAAACCTTTATTTATATGTCAATAACTTAAGATGATCAACTTCATAATATTGAAACAGGACCGTGGCTCAAGTTGGGACATGAGACTTTTGTCAAATCAAGCTAAAGTGTCAGATTGAACATGGATGGGAATCGGGAGCATTCCTGGTTAACACGAGCTGCTTCATGCACACAAACACAGCAGAGATGTACAGTCGGTACCTGGGATGTTGTAGATCTGGCGACGACTGTCATGCTGCAGTCTATTGCTGCTGCTGCCGCCTCCACCGCTGCCACAGTGCTTGGCACTAGTCATTCCCATGAGGCTGCTGGCCACTGACAGCTGGGAGGCCTGGGCGAAGTTGGACAGGACGCCTCGCGCCGAGTTGGACAAACCTCGCTGCATGGAGGCCTGAGGCTGGGGAGCCTGAGGACAGGACAGACATCCCGATGTTCACTTCACCAGCACAAATCAAATACCCCGGTGGTGGATAGCAGATGCAATGCATCACTGGATTTAGTCAGTTATCAAGATCAAAAAACTCATTTGCTTACTAATCTTGTGAAGGGCTCATTGGTGGGATACAAACAAACAAAAACAATCCAAGGCCCACTGTTGGGTTTGTGGAAAATAAAAATAAAATAATTCGACATGGAAAAATATATTTAAATGAACAAGGTACTCGACCCTGTTGAATACCTGTGTCGGTCATGTTGGTCAATTAAAAAAATGTCCATGTCGAATAAAGGTAGCTTAATTTTGCACAAACCCTACAGATGATGTTTTGAAGGAGACTGTTTTGAGACCCTATTCCACCAATGCAATGAGCCCTTCTCAGTACACCTGAAGGATCCACAGAGCACCTGAATGTGATCACCCCAGACCAAGCAGTGCTTCGACTGCATTGCCTTCTGCACAGATTAGCTGGATACAGTTGAACACATTCTGAGAGGATCATTTCAAAGATACAGGCAGACAAACATACTAACACAAGTCACGTGTGAGGCGTCAGATGGCATGCTGCAGTGTACCTGGCGGAGTGCATGATGTCGGATCATGGTGTCAGTCTTGGAGGCGTTGGGGCCAGTAGGGGCCGAGCTGGGAGAGAGGGCCGCCTGCTGCTGCAGCCTCTGTTCGATCTCCTGCCATGGAGGCACATTTAGGGATGCACATGGATTAGAACCTTCACAAACACATCCATTCATCTACTGCTTGTGGCCAATAGTTGCTTTAGAGCAGTGGTTCTCAAACTGTGGAGCGCAGTGGTATTATGGGGAAATGCAGAAAGACCTTTATCGAGAACTTCACAAATTACACATCCTGCCCTTCAAAACAAAAGCTCAATATTGAGCATGAATTGAGAGTGGCTTTTCTGCTGTTGCCCTTCAAAACAAAAGCTCAACATTGAGCATGAATTGAGAGTGGCCGTATCAAGCCTGCAACTAAAAAGATGTATAGTAGACAGCAGGCTCATTGCAGCCACTAATACTAATAACACGTGATGGCTTACACATATCTGCACTGATTTTGAGTTTGTTATTTAGTTTGAGAACCAATGCTTTAGAGCAACAGTTGTTCTAAAAACCCTGTAAACTGTGTTTGGCAGGATAACAAATACAAGTCAAGTTCTATCACGGTCAGTGTGCACTAAAACAACAAGGCATCAAATACACTGTGCTGTTTTCTTACTCTAACAACCACATCTATGCAATTGCGTTTAAGTGGTCTATAAAATAAATACACAAAAGACAAAGTTCACGTGCTGCAGCATGTAGCTGCTGTGAACTTTGCGACATGTTTGTCTTAATTTGTTGTCTTCCCCTCTTTATTACTGGCGCACGTATGGTATGAGACATAGAAGAAGGACGTGTGGGGATTAGACAGCAGTGGACCTTAAGACCAACCCTTCCCACCGCCGAGCACCCAGCCTGGCCATCAACATGCTATTGAAACGGAGCTGAGGCCACTCCACGACGCAGCCAATGGATGGCTCCGGTTGGAGGAACATTCACGGGAGGTTAGTGACTTTACTGAGGAGCCACCTTATGGCGGGGTTCATGGACACAACTCAGGACTTCGATGCAACAAAAGGAGGTGGACAACAATGTGTCACTTAAGTTAATTATTGTTAATATTAGGATGCAGAGAATAGTTGATTCCTCCTAATGCTAATTTAAAAAATGCACTACTGTTTTTGTTTTGTCATGTTTATCTTGTCGAGGATATCTTCTCTAAGGACTAGACTACAACTGCATTTCATTGTGCAACCCTGAGATGCAGAATGACAATAACGATCTCTTCCAAAATAATACATTACTACTGCATGGGAGAAGCATAAAGTGGACATGTCTGTAAAGGGAGGACGTGTGTGTTCCCATAGAACTTGTTTCATTCACATATCTTGACCCCTCTCCACAGTATTAGCCTAACTTTGGAGTCTTATTTAGCCTCCAATGGATGCCTTGGGTTGCCTAGTTTCACATGAAGACACTGACAGCCTCTAAAAGGAAGTCATTCTGGCCGAGGTGGAGTTTACGGGGTTAAACTGCTCTCATATTCATTCCTTAAAGGCGCAAATGTGCACAGAACACGGTGAGAGAAACCCTTTACTACAAAACAAAATGTCTTATTTCAATGGGTTGGGTGCAACAATTAGGATGCTATTCAGTGTGCTGTGATAGATCTTTATGCTGATATGAACACCAGAAACATCTAATTGATGCAGAGGCTCAGTGGTGCTGACCTGCTCCTGCTGCAGGGCCTTCACAAAGGCATTCTTCAGCCTGTTGGTGTGCTCCGCCTTCAGAGCTTTCTTCTGATTGGAAGTCATGCACTGCTCGCAGAGAATGCGCCCACTCTTCTCTTGCTTCCAGTGGGGGGTGAAGTCGGTTCTGCACTGTGCGCAAAAGAAAGGCTCCATGCGTCCCAGCGTTCCTCTGAGTTTACCTACACAGAGGAATGTTGGTGCTTCCATCAGTTTGGTCTCACAGGTTTTAAGACTTTAAAATAATAATCTGAAAAGGAATGCAGATGCTTTTCCTCTCCAAATGTCAGCTGCTTACCCTGACTGTCGAGCACACTCTGCACCACCTCTTCCAGACCCACCATGTAGATGAATTCGCTGTTGGCGGCAGAGGGCAGGAAGTGCAGGAGTGGGGCGGGGGGTTTGGGTGGAGGGATCTCAAGCAGGGTTTTCTCCAGCTGCTTCCTCAGGGCCAGCTTGGCCGCCGCCTGGCTGCTGGCCTGGTCGGCCATGGAGCTCACCCCTCCTCCGGCCGAGTTGGACATGGTGGATGGGCTGACAGCCGAAGCTCCGCCCAGGCCGCCCGCCACCCCACCGGCTGCAGCCGCCTGCATGTGGGCCAGGTTCATGTACATGGCACTGGAGCCCGAGCGCTGGGAAGCTGCCACCTGCTGGCTGGCCTGCAGGGAGACACACATTCTCTATTGCTTAGAAAAAGTCCCATTTCTAAGGTTTGAACACTGCTGTCACAACTACAGAATCAATAAATATCTACCATACCTTGTTCAATTAAAGTGAGGAGAGATGTTGCTACTCTTTCCCCCATAAAGAAAGCCCAAGCTACTATGTGTGTTAATATCTATACATGAGTTTTGGGTGACCCTGTTCTCCCTGTGTCTCCCTCTTGAAGCATGACATTTGATTGGTCTCATTCTGTAGAGCTGGGGAGTTATTCAAGATAAAGTGGATGAAAAAGGATTTGTGTGCACAGTGGATGAAAGTGTAAAAAGCTAGCCATCAGCAGCCACATTGTTGTGTTTGTGTGCACCGTGGTACGGAACCAGACTGAATAGACACGCATTATCCTCAGGTCTAGTCGGACTGTACTCTGGTTGAATCTCTCTTTAGAGAAGGAATGATATGACATTAGATTGTAAACACCTGAAGAACCGCTTTAACAAAAATAGTGTTTGTTACATGTTGCAAAAAATGTATGAAATAAGCAACATTGAGCGAGGTTATGTTGTTATTTTAAAGTTGTTACAAATGTTAATGCATTGTTAAAAGAGGTTTTTTTAACCTCCTGAACGGAGCTGAAGTTCTGGTTTCACTTTGATTCACTATGGGAACTTATTATGGCAGTTCACAGTAAGGCATGCTGTGTATAAATGCTCATCTTCTTAATGTGCTGCTCTCTACCACTCACGTACTGTTACTGATTGTTGTAATATTCATTTAAAATCACAGCTGGTTCTGTTGCTTGGTTTACCTGCTGGTAGCTGACGGGGTTGGCCATGCTGTTGGATCGAGACATCCCAGGCTTAGAGGAGATCCTCTGGCCCTGCAGCTGGGCAGGGTTTGGGGCGATGACTCTCTGGGACATCATCATAGGGGGCAGGCTGGCATTGGCTGCTGACCTGATGACTGTGTGACCCTACAGACAGGAGGAAACAAAGAGCACTTTTCATTCATTGTTCAACTTTAATTATAATCAAACACACAAGCTCCTCTTTCATAATAACAATGTAACATCGTGTGTTTGTTTATGTATCAACTTAACAGTCAACAGTATGGTTTGAAGCAGTATTTTTGGAAGCTAAACATTAATAGATTAAATGAGGGTCTTTGATGAAATGTGTCTAAACTCCAACCCTTAAGTCACACTTAAGGAAAAACATGTACAAATATTTTGGAGACTCTCAATCAGCTCATCAAGCACAATCAGCTACCTGCAGCTTTGACTGTGACACTGGCATGAAGCGCAGCCAGTGTCACAGACGTTACCTTGGTTACCAGCGCAAACAACAGTACAAACAACGCAGCGTATCCTGTGTGTTGGTATCAGAGGGATTGGACTCTGAGGTCATTCTGGTTAGCGGGTCGGTTCCGGTGTCCAGTTCACCACCTAGAGTCGAACTGTCCTGCACTAAATGCTAACGTACAACTTTTGCTTGTGCTGATCTGTATTGCAAAACACTGACATGCGTTTCTAATATTTACTCTACCATCACCAATGTAAATATTGTGGACATAATATTAGAAACACCTGTCACTATGACAATGCCATACAATTTAACATGAGGAAAAATGTCAATCATTATTGTATAACGTTCATGGAGGGAGGATTTACTGCAGGGCGGTTGTATTAGTTGGACATAATACACTGACTAGTGTGTGTAACACTGTGTACAAGACAGTCTCCTTCCAGACCAGTGGATAGAAAACATACACATGAAGGAGATTATTTTATTATTATGTTACTACCATGTCTCTTTGCATCTGTAGATTAGCATAAGATAATGCATCATTTGCATACAGGTCAACTCTATTTGTACCCTATGCACCTGGTCCCTCCCCTTATTTATGTTGGAATGTGTTACCACAGACCAGTTGTAGTGAGCATCCACATTGAGGTAGAGGTCTCATCATGTACACAGAACCAGTGTGTCCCGTTGAGACAGACGTTATACACACTGTGGGCAGCAGAGGGCAACAGCTGCTTGGTGAGCAAAGAAACAACAAACCAGGCAGAATATCACACACAGGAATCTGGTGAATATTTAATACCATCTCAACATGTAATGGAGGAATGGGGCTACGTCATGCAAGAACAAAAGCTTCCAGCAGGAGGCTGTCTCACAATCAGACCGGGACCTTCTACCATTCATAGCATTCTCACCTATTGATTGTCTGGACTAAATCCAGTCCTACTGTTGAGCAACGTCAGCGTATTATTGTTAACCTTTACCTTCACATAGCAGACACACTCAGAGGGCCAGGAAGATGAGAGCTTTGGAAAACTTAAGCCTGGAGAGAGATAACGCTCACCTCTGTGTTCGGATGTCTGTTAGGAATCCTCCAAATTAACATTCAAGACCAACAAGTCCAAGACAAGACTAATCACATTCTCTCCCAAAACCAAGCTTGAAGAGTCCTCCAGAGATTTACAATTGTATGTTAATTAGGCATCTTAGCACAAGTGAGAAAACTACACGTGTGTCTGGCATCTAATGAACTACTATATACCACTGAAAAAATGAAATATCATACTCTTGTCAAGGGGAACTCTCACATGACATCAACACATTAAGGTAGGGACTCCCCGGGCTGCATGCAGCATGTTATACTTGTAGGAGTCATAAAGAAAGCCCTGAGTGCAGCATTTTAACGGTTAATGACCTGATGTGTCCCCTACTTTTCTCTATACATTACTAATGTATTACTCTACTACTACTGTACATCAATGCGCTGCTTGTTGTTAACTGAGACTGTTTTCATAGAGAGGACAATAATATCCCTCCAATATCTTGTCCAAGGACACTTGTCCAAGCGGACTAGAGGACGACCCGCTCTGTCTCTGAGCCACAATAACAACATAAGGAATCACAATCTAACCCCTGCTGATAGTGACCACAACAATCAGTGCAGTGATCCTTGGGATTTGAGAGAGCGCTTGTTGTTTTCTCCACCTGATTCACTCAGGACAAATACTGTCATGGGGATGCCCCGGTTCTAAATGAGTATTGATGCTGTCCGGAGTTTACGCTTCTGCTATTGGTACTTTAGAAGTTACTGAGTGAGATCTCCTCATCTCAGACCTCCTCTCTCTCTACTACTCTGTGTCTTTATAGGAGGGGCAGAGTAGTGCTTTACTCTGACACCGCTGAGTCCAGTGAGACAAGAAACCCAACCAATAAGCCTTATCGATAAGTGTACTACTATCAATAAAATCGACACTCATCCCTATACTCTTACTGAAGTAATATAATCTCAGGAGCTAAAGAGGTGTACTGTAGAAGAAGACACACACCTGTGCATTGCGGAGGTTCTGGGGCTCAGTGTTGTGTAGGCCTGGCCTCATGGGCAGCTTCCCCAGGCCAGGAGAGCTGTGGATGGGAGGAGGCTGCACAGAGGATGCAGCGTTCTGGACCACTGGCACCTGCACGCAGACAACACAGCATCAACAGGGCCGTAGGATTTATGGAATACTAACCTGTGGATTTGTGAACCAGAGGATTTACTTCAACATGTTAGATCAGATGACAGTACCCATTTACAGCTTAACGATAACAATAGCCAATCTAATAAGAGCATGCCAACGACTTTACCCGTTCTCCTATTTAACACTCATCATTAGGACACCGTAGAACCACCAATCAGAGCACCCGTGTGATGTGCTGTGGGTTATAAATGAAGTAAAGCTGGGGAAGTTTCCAGGTAATAAACCAATGCTCATCTATACAAAAATGTATTCTGATATTTTAGTGAGATAAATAGAAACTGGAATATTCAAAGATGTAGAACGCTGGTGTATGCAAGTGTGATTTGTTGTATAGAGGCAAAATATAAACACTGACATGGTTTTTAGCATATTGTTTTTATGAATTATTCTCAGTAGTGGAAGAGCTACTCAGATCTTTACTTAAGCACAAACCACAAGACTGTAACAAAGAGTCAGTTTTGGGGAGCTCTAACGTGATCAGCCATTTCTTCCTTCAAATTTGTGGAACACATATGATTGACACATGTTATTTCCCACTATACACTGTAATATCTTGTGAATATCAATGCTCACTACAAACCACCATGCATTGTGAATGGAGATGCTAGTGTGAACAACACCTGCAGTGTGACAAGGAGTTGGCTGAAAGTGACTGACTTGGATATTTACAATGAATTCAGACAGTGTACTTGTACACATAGTTGTATTTTTGGGTTTAGGTGTTCGAATATTTCTTTCCTTGACCTTTTGTGAGTTTATTTAGTTTCCTTGTCACCTGATGCATCCTGGTACTTGTAGGAGCAGCTTTCTCTGTCAATATAGCACACACTGGGACATTGATTTATTTAGAGGACTACATTTAGCATCAGCACTGAAATCTACATACAAAGTTTGTCAATGTTCCCTTTGGTGCCATCGCAGCGATAGTAGGCTTGAGGAACGTTAACAATGTAGGATAAGAGTACGACATCATTACCACTAATTAGAAGTGGCCCTAAGCCTCTTCTGTACAATACCAGTTTAGAAGAAGTCCAGTGTAGTTTTAGCATCAAAATATACTTCTGCACCACAACCGTAAGTTAAAGGCCAATATATTAGCAGATCTTTATCAGTTGAGCTCCAACATCCAGAATGGGTTGGGCTATACCTTCTGCATTGTTGAGTAGCTTAATCTCTAATAATACGACATAATACATTTGTTGATTTGATTTTGAAATGAATAATAACAACAACAATAACAACAACAATAATAATAATAATAATAATAGGCACATGCACCAGAGTGTCCAGCAGTGGGAAGCTGCGCTCCCAGCAGCAGCACTGACCTTCTGCACCACGTTCTCCTTCTGCATCTGACTCTGTCGGAGCTTCTTGAGCAGCACCAGGCGAGCCTCCTCCAGACGCAGCTCCTCTCTCAGAGCTTTGATCATCTGCTGCCTCTCTTCTCCCGTCTTCCCCTGGAACAAACAGCAACGGGAACATGAGACGCCTTTGAACCAAAGCCTGCCCAAATACACCTCTAATGAAAGGAGTTATTGAAGTCACTGAAAGGATGTCTCTTTCATTCTAATATATTTCATACATTATTTGTGATGAGGTGTTATGTATATCTTAATATTCCTTACTTCTCTTTCATTTCATTTTAATTGACTGTATCTTATAATTTAAAGTGTTCATTCTTTATGATTTTCCCACTGACAGCCCTGTGTAGTGAAGCCATGCAGCTTTCATTTCTTCCTAAATAATGAATTATGGTAATGTCCCAAGGACTATACAGACTTCATCCTGACAGCTATTGACTCGGATGTGTTCTTGTGGTCTAACACATTCAGGGCAGTCCCTCAGGTTTCACCTTGAACATGTCCAGGTTGGCTTGGTGCAGGCGCTCCTCAGGGCGAGGTGTTGTTCTGGGACTGGACGCCTCATTGTCTGACAGGATGATGACATCTGGAGAAGGAGTTCGTCTGTCAAGGTCCACATCGCTACATGGGAGAAGAAAGAAGAGCAAAACGTTTAGTAGAATTGGTTTGTAATCACAACTGGACATGGAGGCCGACAGGGAGTCCGTTTGTGAGGCAGTGCACGCCACTGTGGAGGAGTTGGATGAGCACTGGAGCCTGAGAGGGCCGCTAGCAGGGCTATCGCTTTAAATATGTGGAACCTTTCTTTATATTTCACTCAAGTGAGCCCTTTAATCCCACTGGTCACTCCAAAGTGATCCACCTTCATGCCTCGTCACCTGATATCATTTCAGGAAGTGTCTGGTTTGTTGTTCTGACTGAACAGTTGCAGCAGCAATCAGTCTCTCACACTTTGTTTTGTTTGTTACACCATTTGTTGTTTAAAGATAAATTTGTGCAATGTGAGTCCGCAGTTATAAAAACGGATTATTTTCTTTTTCTGTGCTCATGTGTACTCGTGGTATGGATGATACCTCCGATCTGTCTGGGTGAATGTTAGGGAATGATGATGATGCACCAGATATCTGGAATATTTCCATCTGATGGAATAGTGGAGCCATAAAAGTCCTTACTTTACTTTGTGGAAACATCATATAGTTTCAAGGACAAGCTGCATTATTCTGTATTCAGGCCCCTTCAAGTCATGTTCATGTTCTGTCTGAGAGGTGGGTCCTTCCTGCAGGCTCTGCCATCTCTGGACTACTTGTAATGACCGTTAGGTAGTTCAGGTTACAGTTAGGGGGGTATGTCCAACTCCAGGTTTTAGACTTCTTCTGCCTCCCCCACACACACACATCTATATCATTTCATTTCTGTCAGCTTGACTGAAATCTAGTTGTCGAGACATCTCAAAGGTCATCAAAGCTAATAGGATGCACCTGAACTCAGAGGAGAACCAAAGGCTCTGAATGTAGTCATAGTTTAAGATCTTTACGTGATTTCATTCAATTTAAGATAAAATATATAAACACTCATTCCTGTGGAAGAAGTCTGACTCTATTGGGGCCTTTAGATACAAATACAAAAGTCATTGTTTCAGCTAAATACCAAATACCTTCAGAGTAAAAGGAACTTTATCCTTCTGGCGGCTCAGTCGCAATAACTATTACGCCCAGTACATGTTTGTCATAGCAGCAGCAATGTTAGGATCCTATTGACCAGAGCAGCGTCTGGCGGCGTGTCTGAGGTGAACGGATGTGGGGTCTAAGCTACTGGAGTTTCCTTTGAGGAGTAAAAAGGAACACTAAAGTTCCCCTTGGTTCAGACTACAGAGCCTCTGTGTTAGGGTTAGGGGTGGCTTGAGCATTGTTTTCAACATGTCCTGTCTGCACAATGTGATTGGTTGCAAAAGCAAAAAAACACAAACGTTTTGAAAAATACATTATCGTGTGAATTGATTGCTAAAAAAACAAGGACAGAGGGTGCTGCATGTTGTACAGATTGCAATGCCCCACGGGGCAACTTGGGCTGCAACCACCGGGTCTGAAACGTGGAGGCAATGTAAGTGCCTTAAACCAGGGTTCTTTCTAATGGCCAGCAGGGAGCCACTTCAGTGGTTGCAAAAAGAAGTCAGAAATGGTGGTCCCATCTAGAGTGAAACAGCCCATAAAGAAGGGCACGCTTTAGCGCGATGCTTTGGGTACCTTGTGACTGGCAGCTCGCTACCACGGCGCTGTCTAGTCTGAGAGTTGTCAGTCTTACAACTTTAACTCTTTCAAAGGGTGTTTTCAGTTCATGAAAGTTGATTGTGACTTTCTTGGTTGCCTAAAAATCCTGTATTAAGGGTTTAGTTGTACTTAGCTCCACCCTCTGGTGTCAATTCTGGTTGAAAGAAAACCAAGATGGCGTAACAACAAAGCCGAACTCACGGCTTCAAAACCGCTGATATGGTACAGTCTGACCGTACCATATCATGGACTGTGTCAATTTGAAGGATTCCGGAAGCCTTGCTACTGGAACAAATTAGGAAATTACCATTCATTCTTATCACAATAATAAAACGATCAAACTACAGGGTTGTGATTCTAATACAGCCCGCGGCCTGCAGTCTCCTACATTAACATGATTCTGTGTCATCTCTAGCAACTACAGCGCAGAGCTATAAAATGAGTCACCAATCACTTCGTACACTTCTTGTCAGTTATATCACCTGACCTAGCACATGTGGAAACAATCAAATAAATCATGGCTTTGAGGGTCCTGGTATTGTTCATCCTTGGCTTTTTATTAATTACACGTGTACTTTTCCTACTCAGTCAAGTCCAAATGTTTTAGTAAAAAATGTATGCTTTTCTCACCGTACAGACACTGCTTCAGAGGGAAACTCTGAAGCATTCTCAATGCTTCTTATGCGTAAATACTGTATTCTCACCATCTTCTCCCAGCGCTCATATCAACAGGCTCATCCAGCATGTTTTCCTTTCCACTCTTACTGGGTCCAATATGGCTGCCGTGGCCTCCCAGCCTCAGACTTCCATTCAGCTTCTCCTCATAAGCGGCACCCATTAGACTCTGGTGGTGGAGGGTGCTGGCTCCGAGCCCCTTCCCATCTCCCATGGGCCCCCCGACCTCCAGGGCTGCCAGGTCAGCTAGGTCCTTGCGTTTAAGTAGTGCCAGCATCTTGAGGCGCTCCATTGCCTCATGGCCTTCCATTTTGAGGCGTTTGGCCAGTGCTTCTTCTCGCTCGCTGGGCGACTCCAGGCCTCGCTTCAGCAGGTTGAGCCTCAGTGCCTCCTCAGACATCCGCTCCATCCTGGAGGAGACAGGAGGACAGAGGGGTTAGCAGAGCTACATCAAACATACATACATACATACATACAACAATCAGGGTCGCAATCCCCTTCCATGGATTTATGTCAAACACCCAAATATACTGCTGCTGAAGTTTGTCTTCTTTTAGCTGCTAAAAACATTGAATACGGGTTTGAACGCTGCTAATTTTCAACCGGCACTGTGTCACTGCAGTGCTGTCACCATGTGTGTGACGATCTATCCACTTCTATCCAAGGTATGCAGGGTTTGAACTTTTCCCAGCTTCACAGTGTCCAGTGTACTCAGTTATCGTAGCTGTGTCTACCTGAGATTGTTTTATGACGATAAACACATGAAAAGCACATGGGTTGAACAATTTTGAAAAAAAATAATTGCAATTATTTTGACTAACATTGCGATATGATTTGCTACATTAGAGGGAATGGTCATTTTACATAATTATTCTCAATTCCATTTTTTTTTTTAAGAAGCTCATTGAGTCTGTAGAATATGATGTGTGGGCCAGAACGTATCTGCAGCATGACAATATTTCATTTTAAATGACAATCGGACATCTTTCACCAAATACTGTGCCTTCTGTCATTTGAATATTGCAGTCAATTTTCTGATTTGAGAATGTGAATGCATCAGTCCGGAGTTCATAGCCAGGTGTTAATGACATCTGGAATTCTGAAGCAAAAACATCCAGTTAAACTGTCACCTACAAGCACAGTTCAGTTCATAAACCAACATGCAGTACTACTTTATCAGTTTGCATAAGTGCAATAAGTTCAGCATGGACCCTGGAGGACTTGAGAAGTCTGCTTGTTGCTGCTTCATTCTACACAGAGTAACACAAGAGAACTACACGACAGGCTGGGAACCTTCACAAGCTGAATCCTGTGATGGAGACGGACGTGGGTGATGGCCGCAGAGGGCAGTGGGACTTTTTTCTGTCCTCCTCCTCTCAGCTGTGGTGTTGAATGTTACACACCAGCTCATCTACTCGACAGCTGAACTGGGCAGACGAAGGAATCATATTGTTCATGATTGTAGGTGGTGTATATTGAGAGGAAAAATGCAGTTATAACATTGAGTATTTATAAAAACCAAGTCTCCTTATTTGGGTAGAGTCCTGAACATTGTCACTGGGTCACCTAAATCCTTTAGACTCACCCTCAACACCATGAAATGCAGTCTTATTGAACTATCCTGCTGGGTGGATGACAGACAGACCAACATTGCCGATGTAAAGTCTGCTAACAGTGTTCCATATCAAACAGACCTGAGCATTGGGGCAGTGAAATGCCAGGATGCAACAAGGATTAATACATTACCAAACAATATGAGCAGCTGATTGTAAGCTCATTCAGATGGAAGTGGGTTAAACACAGCGGGCTAAGAATAGCTTGAATCTCTGTGCTTGATGGTGACAAGTACATTTATGAAATGTTTGATGCCTCCGTGTGTGTGTGTGTGCAAGTGATTCATATCAGCGAGGGAGACTTCGGTGAGGACGACAACAAGCCTTAAGACTCATGTGACTAGATTCATGATGATGGTTGACAGAACCAATCAAGATGCTGCAGCAGAGCACAAGCTGAAGGAAATGACCAAGCAGAAAGTCACCGACTCACTTTGATTAAGTTTCAACTCTGTGACTGGTTTAAAGTCAAAGTGCATAAGTGGCAGACCGCTGCATGGTCCCTACAGTGTCTATGAAGTGTCTGTAGCCTGGGGTCTTATCTGAACTCAGTCTTTCATTACTCCTGAGAGTTTGTTTTATGGTTATCGTTAAGCTAGAAGCACTGCTTTGTCCAACGTTAGATCTCAACAAACAGCTTTCCAACATTGATCTGCACCACAAGGGTGGACAGAATAACAGGAAACTCAAATAAAGACCTGCAATAAATACAACCAATACAATTTTAAAGGAAAAAAAGAAAAAAAGGATGGAGCATTTCTGAGACACTGAGACTCTCAGACGTGACCACAAATGCTAACAATGCCACAGGATGCACATTCAGCAGCTGTCAGTGCTCATAAGCAGAAGGTCTGTGCAGAAGCTATATCGAAATAGCTTACTATCGTGATATTGTTTTTGACAATAGTGTATCGAGATGTCTGCGACCAGTATCGATATGTTTCAAAATAAATATTTTTTTAAACAGTTTAACCCAGTTACGCAATGAGAATACAATATGTACTTATATACTTTGTTTATGGAAAGTGCATTTCAGTTCAGTGTGGTCTCCGCTGAGAGACAATACAAATACATTGAACATGAAGATACATGAAGTAGTTTTGATACAATTTGTCTGCTTTTAAGTTATCAATATGTGATATACGTATTAGACTACATATACAACAGCAAGTTGCATCTTCAGCTCCATTTTTACATTGTCAGTATTGCAATACATTGCATGAATGTAATTCTTATTGTGACATGTGTATCGTATAGGTGTTGACGTGAGCTGCTTGCCAATACACAACCCTAATATAAGCAGATTGAGTTCCACTTGTGCTCCATGAATTTACTGAAAATGCTCAGTGCACTCCCCCCATGTGTTTCTGAAACACCATTGTGTGTAAGGCAAGCAAAGAGACTCGCTCAATAAATCAGGCTGTTAAAATCAGATTTGCAAAGTGTATGTAATATCATACGGAAGATGGAGGATTATCTTACTATATAATATCTGGTGGTCGGATTGAAGACTGCAGAGAGGGGGTGGTGACCAGTGGTGAGCACCGTCATCAGACAGGGTTCAAACTACGAACCAAGGCATTGTACGCATCATTCGGTCCCATGTCGAGACACTGATCATTTCCTTAACACCCATGACTACATTTGTATTTTAATAGGGACCTTGATTTGAACACTCTGGCTAAGGAATCCTCAGAGAAATTACTTGAGTCTTTTTTTAAGTGGTGGCCGTGTAACACTGGTTTGGAATGTTTTGCCCTGTTTTCAACAAATCATAAACAGAATATATTAGTGACTATTGTGGAAATGAACATAACACATCTTGGTGTGTGCAGGCTTCTCCATTATGAAAGACAGAGCATCATGTGTGTGGCCAGACAACATGCAAATGGCTGCTTTTCAGTTGCAGCACAGCACCAACACCACCTGGACTGGCACTAAATTTGGCAACAAAAATAATGTAAGGCAGAGTGTCAGAGACTGTAATTCAGGCAGAGATTTAATTGGCACGTTATCACTTAATCAGCTTACTATTAACAGATTATTCCTGCTGGTGTCGTTCTATCGGTTCTCCTTATCTATTGTATGGCGGTGCTGTGGCTGCTACGGCTCTAATCGCTTTATTCTGTCCTTAACGTCTCTGTTATCCATCACATCTACACCAGCCTCTTTAACACAGGGAGGAGTCTTAATGAATGCACCGTACGGCCCTCCCCACCACTTCTTCTCTAATTAATTTGTGACGCAGTGGAGGAGCCCAGTCGTCGCCTCCATTTGCTGGGAGGAAAAACACAAGCAGCCCCTGCAACCTCTCTGCCGAGCCTCCACCTTTAATGAGCCAGAAAGCACCACTGAGAAGGGCGCTGATGAGCCAATCAGGGTTGGCCTTGTGCTGCGCGTCAGTAACTGGCACCTCCCCCCCTTCCCCCCTTCCTCCTGCCGCCGACTGCCTTTACATAATATAATGACTGTTTCAGTCAGCTGCTACACAAGCCACACACTCTCTCAAGCCACCCCCCCAATCTCTCCCACTACCTCCTTCTTAACCCACCCCCCTGGCTTTGGGCACTCTGCCAGGCCAATGCAATAAAGCAAAAGAAAAGAAACAGAGACATTGTGAGAGAGAGGTAGAAAAGATAAAGGGTGGCGCTTGATAGAGGGCAAATGGAGCATCACACTTTTTATAAACCCAGCACCAAGGCAAGTTTGGCAGGTAGACATCTTTTTTTATTATCTTTTGTATTATCTGACAGAAGAACCACTCACTCACGATGGTGACACTGGGTTGAGAACCAAGCAGAGAGGTACTGTCGTAAAAAACAGCAGATAGAAAGTGTCCAGACACACACGTACAGCACAGCATTCCAACAGAAGGCAGGATTCTGTAAACCCCTCTCCTACTCCAGCTGTATAGTACCACAAAGAAACCCCTCCCTGCTCATCTACCCTCCCCCAATTCCTCAAACCCTATGTCTCCCCCTTCTTTCACTGTAAAAATAAACACGTGCTTACTTTCAGGGGCCCCTTAAATGTAGCCAGAGCTGAGAGCTTCATTTGTTAATACTACACCAGCCAATCAGGAGTGGATATGGAGCCTGTGTAGGCATGTGTGTATGGGGGGTAATAAAGGAGCGACACAGCCAAGATACAGTAAGAGCGGAGGATTCTTTTTTTTCATCTGCGCCATCCTCGCACAAGTCTTTGTGTGAGTGAACAGGGCTAGAAAGGAGAGGCAGAGATGGCAACTCTCTCCTGATGTAATGCCAACTCTTAATTCCCTCTTCCCATCCCCCAAAACGCACGCACGCACGCACGCACCCCTCTCCTACCCCTGTCCTGTCCTGTAGACCCCTCTCCTACCCCTGTCCTGTCCTGTAGACCCCTCTCCTACCCCTGTCCTGTCCTGTAGACCCCTCTCCTACCTCTGCCCTGTCCTGTAAACCCCTCTCCTACCTCTGCCCTGTCCTGTAGACCCCTCTCCTACCCCTGTCCTGTCCTGTAGACCCCTCTCCTACCCCTGTCCTGTCCTGTAGACCCCTCTCCTACCCCTGTCCTGTCCTGTAGACCCCTCTCCTACCCCTGTCCTGTCCTGTAGACCCCTCTCCTACCCCTGTCCTGTCCTGTAGACCCCTCTCCTACCTCTGCCCTGTCCTGTAAACCCCTCTCCTACCTCTGCCCTGTCCTGTAGACCCCTCTCATACCCCTGTCCTGTCCTGTAGACCCCTCTCCTACTCCTGTCCTGTCCTGTAGACCCCTCTCCTACCCCTGTCATGTCCTGTAGACCCCTCTCCTACCCCTGCCCTGTCATGTAGACCCCTCTCCTACCCCTGCCCTGTCCTGTAGACCCTCTCCTACCCCTGCCCTGTCCTGTAGACCCCTCTCCTACCCCTGCCCTGTTCTGTAAACCCCTCTCCTACCCCTGCCCTGTCCTGTAAACCCCTCTCCTACCCCTGCCCTGTTCTGTAAACCCCTCTCCTACCCCTGCCCTGTCCTGTAAACCCCTCTCCTACCCCTACCCTGTCCTGTAGACCCCTCTCCTACCCCTGCTGTGGCATGTTCTGTAAAACACTCTCCTACCCCTGCCCTGCACCGTTAATTGTCTGCATCACAACAATTCATTTGGCTGATGCAACTCTACTCCGTACCAGTCTGCTTTCGTCTCTCCACTACCTCCACCTTCTCCTCCTACTGGACTCTGCCTTTTACACACAACCGGGGAAGCGATCGGTTTCAGCTTGATTCATTGGTGGATGTCGAGCTTATCGCTGAGGAGCAGGAGCCAGATGTGTCAGGCCTGACTTCCCACTCTATCCAAAGACACAAAAAAAAAGTGCAATTACTGATCCGGTGCCGCGAATCACTCACCGCCTCCATTTGTGCCATTAATTCTACCGTCAAAATGGTGGTTATGGGAGCAAAATGGCTGCCATTGCACAAAATTTGCAGGACCCCGAATCAATATCATGTTAAGCTACACAGGCCACTTATTCTATGAACAGACAGTTTGGTAAATAAATCTAAATTTTTCTCCAATTCCACATGTGTGATGTATTTTAAGAACAGGCACAGGTCGTATTGGTAACATTAAGATTTTAGGTCTACGGGGATTTGATTACAGGCTACTAAACCCCTGTTTTCATGCATCATGGGGCTATGTTTAAGGTACTGCCGAGACAATGAAATACAATTCAGGAGGTCCAGCTAGAATAACAGATTACAGATGCATTTAGCCCTCTGGGGTCCAAGGTCTTTTTCTCGATTTTACATAATTTCTTAAATTCACTTTTTAAAAAGGCACTTGCATTTGATACATACCCCTGTGTTATACATCAAAAATTGCCAAACAATCTCAGCTATCTATCTTGTCTTTAGGCACAGTGTAAAGAGAGTCAGATTTATTAAAATTCTTCAAATCTCTTGTGAAAACATCCTTTACTCATGTTGACGAACTGTTTTAGTGATGGAAATTGGTTTACCAAAGCCATAGGTTCACAAAAGTGGTGGAATATATGAATAAAACGATCTTGTGAGAAGAAGGACACAGTTTCTTTTTGGAGTAAACATTTCGCATTTGTGGAAGTGCATGATGATTATTATCATTGGAACTGGAGACATCAGCCCGTCTATTTCATCCCCACCTCCAAAGTCTCAAAAGTCAACTTGATGAGCAGATGTTGAGCAATTGCGAGCGAGTAAGGCGGGTCGAGCATGTGCTCATCGCAATGCCTTTGCCCGTGGGATCGTATTTGTGTATGAAGAGCAAACATGCCTCATTGTGACACAGTGCACTTGTAAGTGCATGCGCTTAGTTTTAATGTGTCTGAGTTAAGACTAATTAAACACCATGTGTATATGTTGAATTAACTATAAGTCGTTGGCGTAATTATTGTGACTTCATCCATTAGGTTTTTTGACATTTTGTCTTCTGTATTTTGGCCATCGCCATCTTCGATTTTTGCAAGAGCAATCTAGGTTTTTTGCCATCGGTGAACCTAAGTGGCCATACTTGGACTGCGGGGAAGTGACGTGGAGACAGCATATATGGCTCTCGTTAAGGGAAGTGAGCTGTCAATCACCTTGTAGCCCCGCCTTAAAGCATACCCTGCTGGTCTGTTTGACTCTAAATGACCACCATTTACTCAATGATCATCATGCTGTATTGAAGAAGACTTGAAACTAGAGATTGAGACCATAAACTCATGTTTACAATGTTTACTGAGGGAATACATCAAAAGAGAAGTAGAGTCATTTATATAGACTTCTATACAACCAGAGGAGTCACCCCCTGGTGGTCAGGAGAGAGAATTCTTTAAGACACTTCCAGATTGGCTTCAATGTTCAGAACCAGAGGTTGTGAGGGTACGTAGCGGTGCACAGAGCGCGATACATATATGTAGCAGCGGAAAACCTAATGAAATTATCCATTTAGATGTTACCATGTTCCAAAAATAAGCAGCCATTAGCTGATTCATATTAAAAAGCTAAATGAGGAGAGAGAAGAGGAGGCTGGTGGGGAGGAAGAGACAACGAGAGATGTGCCTGATGATGCCAGTGCATCGACTGAGGCAGTGTCCTTATACAAGTGATTAAAGTACCAAGATCTTTTTCTGAATACCATGATAAAAAAAATAAAGGTAAAGGTCTTGCATTCAAAATCTTACTTATATGTATGTCATTATATAATCAAGAAAATGGAAATACTCACAGCCAAATGGGCTCTATCATGGTGACATGATTATAACTATTATAACATTAGATCATTATTATTGATGCAATATCATTTAAGATGCATGTTTTATGTGTTAGCTGGCTGCAGTAGAGCAAATTCTATTTAGCTTTACACCGTTTCATTTTATTTAGAATACATATTAATACAATAATTCATATACTCATGAATACATTTAGTGAAATGAAGTGAAAAGTACAATAGTTCCACTTGAAATGCAATGGAGTAGAAAGTAGCATTGAAATTGGGCTTAAGCACAGTACATAAATGTAAATGTAAATGTGCTTAGTTACGTTCCATCGCTGATTAATAACATGCTGTGAGAACTGAGACATTTGGTAGCACTGGTGTAAAGTTAGTCTAGTGTCCTGAACAGTAGAAATACTCTGTTCACATTACGAAGTAATCCACCAGGAATGTGCTTGTGCATGGATGACGTGGTGTCATCTGGAAAGGCGCTGCATAACCCGGAGGACGCCATCGAGCCTTGTTCAATTATGCCTTAACCTCCAGTGTTTGGAATATCTTGCCTTGTAGTTCCTAACAAATGGTCAAGCTCCAAAAACAATGGATCCTGCATTTCCCACAATGCAACAGGCAGCATCTGCATTAAGACCCTCACGGTCTGGTAAACTCCACTTCTATATAGAACATGGACTGCCAGAGACGCTGTAATCATTCTTCAAGTTGTTTGATCATGAGAACACATCAGCACTATAAACCAGGTATTCTATCAGCTGTAGTATTAGATTGTATTAATTATCATTTAGGATTCTGTATAGCAATCATATGTAATAAAATACCTATTGCAATGTGTCATTTGAATTCTTTGTTCAAACAACAAAGCTTGTTCCCACACCCACATATATAATAGAGCTATACATACTATTATATAGCGATGTAAAAAGGAGGTACATAGGTTCACCACAAGCCTATTGCTACACACTTTGTTCAACACACAAGAGGAGATTTACACTTTAAATGTAACATGAGAACAAAATGGCCACCATGGACAATCTCAGAGGAATCCCCTCAGGTGCATGATTAGTATCCTATAGAGGAGCATCGGGGCTCTTACAGCTCCTGGTAAACATGGCAGCGATGAGCTTCAGGCTGTGTGTATGCTCAGGCTCAAGTCATGCTCCACTTTGAAGCAAAGCATCCGTTCATCAGCCACATTTATTATACAGTGAGACATTTCTTCAACATAGAATCGCTAAGTTTTCGTCCCCTTTTCTTCCTGTTAAAGGGATGTTTTCCTGTGCCGAAGAACAGCGGCTTATTCAACAGTGCCAACAGCGCTGTCAGTTCCCCAACCGGCCCGGCTGCTCGATCCGCAGAAACATTTAGAAACTTCCATCCAACATTTTCAGGAAGCTGGTGCTGGCGGGGGGTCGATACCTAGCCAGTCGGCCTCACAGACCCTGCTGTGAGCTGGCTGGAGCACTCTTAAGAGATGCTCCACAGGACCGCGGGCTGACCCCGCCGGTCCCCTTCTGATCCTAAGGTCGAGTGGGGTTTGCCGGGGGCAATTTGGCGTCTATGGGAAAGAACCAGGTGACTAAAGCTCAGTTTTTACTCATCGTAGCAAAGCAGGCGCGGAAAAATGACGCAATCACTCCATTTGTAAAACAATCATTGTGGAACTAGTGCCCATATATTTTCACGTCCTTTCAACTCCCTCAGTCATGTAGAGCTGTACCGAATAGTTTGAAGCTCAAAAGCTTCATTCATTGTGTTGACAAGTCAGCATTCGAATTCAGTGTGGTCCTTCAAGTTTAGAGCATGCTGCTACAATAGTAAACAGGAATACCACTGACAATAAATAACTTTATAAACCACAACACCAAGACCTGACTGAACTCCAAGAAAACATTGTGGAGCGCTCCAGAGCTAATGTTAGCTGCATATTAGCTTAGACATACGAGTATTTCAATAGGAGTATGTTCAGGTTCAGCTTGGAAGGGAACTATACTTACTGAACTTTAGTTACACGAGGTAGGTCGCTTAACGAGGGCGGAGAAGAAGGTTCAAAGTAACTGACCCTCCCGGATGCTTCAAGAAGTAAAGCAAACACACCCGTAACGAGAAAGGGATCCTTTCATTCAACACTACATTGACTGTGGGTCAGTGGAAGAGTCCCTCAATCAGAAGATCTGCGGTTCGATACCCGGCTTTTTTTAGTTCATGTCGATGTGTCCTTGGGCAAGACACTTAACTCAAAATTGCTCCGGCAAGCTGTTCCTGCGGTGTATAAATGTTCGTTACTATGTTAGAAATATACAAACAGTCCATCTACCATTTACAACTGACATTCTATTGGTTGGATAAATTGACAGGGTTGCCATAATAATAATAAAACATTTCATCTAAGAGCAGAGGACAAATCTGAGAACAGATGTTTCGTGAGCACACAGAAGCAGTCCAACCGGAGGAGAATGGACTATATGCAATATCATATCTGACTGTAAGCATACAGTTAACGCAGAAATACAAGCACAAACAAGGGCTATTTGAGTGCTAGGACAGGGTTTTGAGGGAGAGCGTCACAAAATCTGAAGCAAAAAAAAAAAGCTCTTGAATAAAGACGGGAAAAAAGCTCCATAGCGTGTGTGGTGGAACTCCTCGTTGCTGATCATCAACAGTCCTTCAGGAAACCAGCAGCTACCATCTGGCTGAAGTGCAAAAAAGATGGAGAGATGTCCTGGAACAACAAACCCCTCCCTGTGCCAAGGTCCAGCTGACACACTGGAACAGCGTGCACGCAGGCGCACACACGGGACATGACCACAATTTGCATACGGACAGCTTCTGACACTAATGAGGCCAATCAGAATGGAGCTCATAGCAACAGACTTGTAATTATTTTTATTTATTTATTTAAATTCATTTAACCAGGAAAAGCCTCATTGAGATTACAAATCTCCTTTTCAAGAGTGTCCTGGCCAAGACAGCAAAAGCACATTTAACAAAGTTTCAGACATACAACATAAAACAGTGACAGACAATAAAAGCTTTAGTAAAACCAAAACTAAGACTCAAGTCATCACATCCCAGTTCACACAGGTCAGAAAAACCTCTACAACCAGATGAACCTTCCTCCAAATCTCTTTTTAAACCACCTAAAGAGACCGGCTCCCGTAGACTAGATTCAAAGCCGCAGGAGCAGCAAACCTAAAAGCCCTTTTCCCCATTTCCAGACGGACGTTAGGGACAGATAGCAAGAGGAGGCCTTGCTCATGGGTCACAGAGCGACGACGGTAGCTTCCAGCATTTTTCTGATGAATTAACGTACATAAATAAGATGGAAGTACGTTAAGGGGCCTTGTAAATAAGGACATGCCAATGATTCAGTCTACGGATGGACAATTCAGTCCAACCAACCCTAGCATACAGGGAGCCATGCTGAGTAAGAGACTTAAGATTGGTTATGAACCTCAATGCTCCATGGTAGACCGTATCTAAGAAGTGAAGACATTGAGAAGATGCATGCATATATAAAACATCACCATAATCCATCACAGACATAAAAGTAGCAGCAACAAGTCTCTTTTTAGCATCAAAAGAAAAGCAAGACTTATTTCTGAAATAGAAACCCAGCCTCAGCTTCAACTTCTTCACAAGTTGATGAATGTGAGGTTTAAAAGAGAGAGAATCATCAATTAAGAATCCCAAGTATTTATATGACGATACAGACTCAATCACATTGCCCTGAAATGTAATTATAGCTGGAAGGTTCAGCGGTTTTTTCTTTGAGTTTGTAAACATCATCATCTTTGTTTTGTCAGGATTCAAAATTAATTTTAACTCATAAAAACTCTGTTGAACAGTATCAAAGGCTTTTTGCAACTGAAAAGAGAGCCTGATGCTGTGTAGGAGCAGAGCAGTAAATAACTATCATCTGCATAAAAGTGACCGATACTGTTTATATGAATTGTGAATAAAAGTGGTCCTAGGACCGAACCCTGGGGCACACCCTTTATTACATTAAGAGCCTTCAGCATCACCTCTCATTGGTTGTGTGGAGTGGCTCAGGAGTTGATGCAGATACAGATGGTGGCGTTTTGTTGCGTTGACTCCGTACAGAAGTCACTTCCAGCAGGACCACAGGGTGATATTTACACAGCCCGTACCTCACCACGCCACGTAACGCCTCAGACACACACACCTTCCACTCAGACACAACGCCGCTCTTTATTAAACTAGACAACAGCTCATTGTGGGTGTTGCTATGACAACCAGTCGTCTATTTTTAAGCCGTGCCACTAATCAATTCCTGTTCTGCTGTCGCCTGAGGGGTGGGGGTGTACATGTGCATGTGAGGGTACTGATGTGGGGGGGGGAGGGGAGGAGGATGGGGTGAGTACAGTTGGAGACAAAGAGCATGGCAACAGAAGTGAGAGAAAGAGACGGCATTGAGGATTCATCTCATACCAACACACTCCACACAGCAGAGGTCTGAATGTTTCCACGCCAGCATGAACTCCTGCTGAAATCATTACTATTCATCACTTCTGTGTCCACATGGCCGCTTCATCGAAAAGCGTTAATATTTTTAAATGTTTCCATGATGAGATATCACCGCTGTAGGATGGACTAACATTGCCCCTTTGCTATTATTATCATCTATTTGGGCACTATTCATTATGTTCAATGTGTTTTTTTTCACCATGAGCACCAACCGGAGGATGCTTGTCCTCACACTTTGTATGGATGAACTTGTCACCGCTCAAGTTAACAGCCGTAACTCAAGAAGGGCGATCCGTCAGAGAAGTGTGTGGCGATGAAATGCTCATCACAATGTGTGTCCGCCCTGCCGACTGTTATGATGGCGTCTGTCTGACACATAAAGTTTAGGATAGACAGACACGGCCAACACAATATTCTCCTTTATCTAGAAAAGTTCAGGGGTGATCCATTTGAAGCACTCGAAGCGGTGTGCTTCCTCCTCATTGGGAACAATTGAAAATCATAAAAAGTCGCTGTGTGGCTCAGAGAACGTCTTATTTGTCAACATTGATGATATTCATCCATTAATCAAAAGAGTAGAGGACTAAATGGTAATGAAACTAATCAGTAGTTGCAACTAGATGTACGGAGCCAATCATGCAGTCAAACACATAATAAACAGGGTCAGCAAACAGCGGAACGTACACCTCAAAATACTTTTTTTTTTTTATCAGATATGACCAGCGACTGGCTCATCAGTTTTACATTTCCAGTTATATTTACGCCGCATGATAGTTTTATGTTGCACGCAGCGGAAAAAACATTAACCTCACAAAAAAAAAAAACGTGGGCAAAAAGGGCAGAGGACAACATTAGATACATTTCAAACAAGTAACTAAATCAGACAGTTAATATATTATAATTAATTCCAATCATTCTGATAGCACGGAGCTAAACAGCTATTTGAATTGCATGATGCATTCAAACTGTATTGGGCAAAGGTAAATCATAACACTAACACGATGTGTTCAAATGTAATCTTGTAAAAATACATAGTGAGGTTTTGGTGAGAAACTTGAATAAATTAATTTGTTTGAGGAAGATGTTTTCACAGCAATATAAAATAGATATTAGAGATGAATTATGACCGATTTAGCTTCCTAACACTAAGCAGGGTATAATATATAATCAAAACTACTAATGCCAAAATGTTCTTTAATCAGAGCAAGTATTTAAGTAACAATAAAAGCTCCAGTCCAGCTGTAGGATGATTCAATTCAGTGTATTTTCGCTAGCCCAGAATCAAATTACAAATGATCCTCAGAGGGCTTTACAATCTGTACAAATACGACATCCCTGACCTTTGACCTCACATCGGACCAGGAAAAACAGAAATGATATTTTATCCTGTCCATTTACTGGATCACCTTTTAACAACATGCTCACTGAGCAACCTACAAGCTGTTAAAAAGGTACAACAAACTAAAGCCTCCAAAATATCAATCATTAACCATTTTTACATTAAAAGCTTAATTTGAAAAAGAGCAGATTCACACTGACTTGAAAACATGGTTGGTAGGTTTAGGTTTAGCATTACTTCTGTGAGTTGGCCCGTCAGTATGTTCGCTCACTCAGAACAATAATGAAACATCATTTTATGTTTGAAATAATAAAAGATGGACTGTGTCTGACTCTTTATCTAGAACAATCTCAAATGTGCAAACTGTTCAGACTGTTGATATAACCACTGATGTAACGAGGGTTTCGTTGTTCACGTTTTTCCAACGGACTGGCTGGATAATTAAAAAAGAAAGAAAAGAAAAGAGACTGGGATGTGCTGAATGTATATGCTTATTTCAGACAATGCAGAGCACCAATACAGAGCTGGAGTTTCATTTATGAACTACAATTACCGCCTCATGGTCGTATGACTCCGCCAACCATGTCTGTTCAAAATGTCATCAATTCACCATCTTATCCAATTAAACATTGGTGTGAAATCGGCAATTAGTGGGGAAAGAAAATCGATATAGCATAGTCTCGCTATATTTTGCGTGCAGATATTGTTTAGTTAAACGAATGCCAAGTATTGCCCTTTTATTATCTACACTATTAGCACT
Organism: Cyclopterus lumpus; assembly: GCF_009769545.1. Lineage (NCBI taxonomy): Eukaryota > Metazoa > Chordata > Actinopteri > Perciformes > Cyclopteridae > Cyclopterus > Cyclopterus lumpus. The sequence continues at coordinate 1,048,610 of NC_046976.1, read as the reverse complement.
GCAATTAGGCAGACAGGAACCCGTTTGGCCGTTACTATGTTATCCAAGTCCCGGTTTGATAACCATAAGAACTGAAGAAGCCAAGATATCTATGGTGTCCTGAGACACCTTGTTTGTGTGTGCGGTGAAATCTTCTCTGTGTTTGAGTCGTGCCACTCACCTGAAGTGTTGCAAACATTTAAGAGGTAACCAACACTCCAGCCTTTGTAAACCGCAGATTAATACATCTAACCATCATGGTGTGAAAAAAGTTTTGCTTATCGTCGTTGGCCGAGATTCAGTAAAACAAAATGCGATCTGGAGCTGGGCATTAATCCTTTCTAGTCGCTAGTTGTATGTGAGCAACAAATGGGCAGCAGGAGAGCTAGTAACGTTAGTAACACTGACATTAGCTGTTGTAATATTGAAGAGCGTATGGAGGTTCCACTGAGGAACCAAAGTAATAACATTATCATGATATACTCAGCATATAGCAATAATATCGTATCAGATTGTGACAATATCAGATCGAGAAACTATCGTATCGTGGGGCCTCTGCTGATTCCCACCACCACCAATTAGCATATGAATTCCTGAGTATATTTTGTGACTTTTGATCACCAAATCTAATTCATCCTCCAAGTGCACTAGAGTGGACATTTGTGCCAAATTCAAAGACAATCCAAACAAACATATTTACACTGGTTTTCATCCGGTTTGGGGTTTAGTTACTTTTTATGTGTGCAGTATGGGAGAAGCCTAAATGTACTTAGTTATATCCACTACTGCTAACACAACTGTTACAAGGTGCACAGCGTTGTTCACAGATCCAGACCCTTAATATTGCTTTTTGATGATTGTTGCATTTAAAAAAAAAAAAAAAAAAAAAAAAAAAGGAACAGGCGTAATATTCTCCCTTTAATTATTTTGTATTTATTTATTTTTGCCCAGGGAACAGAGCACAGTAAAAACGCATTCAGCCAGTCTGAGCCGGTTTGTAACCTCAGGGTATGGAATTATCTCTTAATATGTAGCCGTTAGTGGTCAAGACGTCACAAAGTAAGACAGTCAGAGAGAGAGAGCCAGGAGGAGGAGGAGGAGGAGGAGGAGGAGGAGCAGCAGCCCTGGTGTTTTCAGAGCGAATGAGGAAAATCTCTTCCTTTTAGGGCTGGCACTTTGACAAGAAAAGGCTGAGTGCAGAACTTCAGACCACAGGGTGGGGCAGACCCTGTTTCACCAGCCAAATGAGGGAAAAAGAAGAAAGAGAAAAGCAGCGGGAACATGAGACATTCAGTCGGAGCGAGGCACACTGAGGGAGCGCAGACATCATAAAATGGGGCTGAATGTGGCAGTCAGGAGTGTCAATACACAGCAAAGACGAGCAACACAACACTCCTCAGCAGAGTGACATTAGCTGCACTAATCCCTGCCAGTCGCTTCAGTCACATCACACTGCATTCTGGGTATTTCAGGGGCTAATGCATTTTTTGTTGGACGCTGGTATTTGTTTACATATGGAGCAGATGTTACTTTTAGGTACAGAGCATGGTGCAGCAGATTTGTGACATAACTTACCATATTGCCCCACTAGAGAGCTGCGCTCACTAAATGCGGGGCTACTTGTGGTTCCTAGAGTCCTAAAAAGTAGGATGGGAGCAAGAGCCTTCAGTTATCAAGCTCCTCTTTTATGGAACCAGCTTCCACTTTCAGTCCGGGAGGCAGACACAGTCACCACATTTAAGAATAGACTTAAGACTTTCCTGTTTGATAGTGCTTATAGTAATTTGTGATTCTGGGCTAAATAAACTGAATTGAATTGAATAACTTGAACAATGTAATGTGTGGTGGGTAGTATGAACTGCATTTACTCTGTTACGTGTACTTGAGTATTTTCAGTAAATTGTGGTTGAAGTTGTTTTAAAAGAAATTTACTCTACTTATTACATTTGGATACATAAACTGCACTACTTTATTCATGAGATCATGCATGCATGGACCTTCTGTTAAGAGCAGGCGGCAAAAGAAGTCCGGCTGCATCGAAAGTCTATGAGAAAAGGACTACTTCTCACTTGATTTAGTACCCGAGTAAACATTGTGAACTTGTGTTTAGGGCGGGGCAAAACTCTCCTGACAGCTCGCTACCAAGGTGTTGTCCCGTCTGAGATTTGTCTGCGTTTTCATCTTTGAACTTAAAACTTCCACAGTGCGTTTTCAGCTGGTACCTTGCATGCATCACACCATCAGGGTATGAATGTGTGAGAAAAACACGACACGTTGACACTAGAAATCTGCTTTAAAAAAGCAAGTCTATTTAATCAATGGGGGAAAGTCCACCATCTGTGCCAATAGCATGGGGATACCCCAGGGGTCGGTTCTAGGGCCATTGCTATTTAGCATGTATACCAACGACCTACCTGAGAGTTGTCCGGGGGTTAGCTGCCAAATGTATGGTGATGATAGTTATGTATATATCAGCCAAAACATCTAGCAAGGCATCTGGTCAGCTTACTGACTCCTTACATTCTGTATTGCAATGGCTTGGGTCCTCTCACTTAACACTGAATGTAGAAAAAACTGACTCAGTTTGTTTTTAAACAACATGAAAATGAAAGATTTATGGTAAAAATAAAGAACGGGGTCATCGGTGAGGTTGACAATGTGAAGTACTTAGGAATCATCCGTCATATTCATTGAATGTGTTGAACTTTGTAATGCTGTTCATTCTGTACACATGACATCTTTTGCTTCTGTCCATCCGGGGAGAGGGATCCTCCTCTGTTGCTCTCCTGAAGGTTTCTTCCCTTTTTTCCCTGTGAAAGGTTATTTTTGGGGAGTTTTTCCTGATCCGATGTGAGGTCAAAGGTCAGGGATGTCGTATGTGTACAGATTGTAAAGCCCTCTGAGGATAATTTGTAATATTGGGCTGTACAAAATAAACTGAATTGAATATCACTGTATAAAACAATGAGGTGGCACCATTGTCAGATCTTGCAAAAACACAATATGTTCATCTTTGAAAGCTTTATAGGCTATTCAAGCTTAAAGCTTCTTTTTGAATGGCCATGCTCCTTCCCGTTTAATGAATGTGTTACAAGACACCAGCAGAGTGAACACACGGGCCTCAGGACACGGGAACTGATGTATTACGCAAAACTATGGAACAGTGTACCAACAGAATTGAAAATGCAACACAATTGTAATGTTTTTAATAGGAGGTATTAAATCATAGCTAAAAGAGAAACAACATTGTACAACAATATTTTCTTATTTTCCTTCTTAAAAAAAAGAAGAAAAAAGGCTCCTTTGTAAATTAGCGTTTCGATACAAACACTTAACACAGACACTTTTATTTTCCGAGCCAAACTAGAGCCGGTTGGTCTAGGAGAGGGCCAGCCCACCCGTTGGAAAATGTTTTCAGTGGATTAGAAAACCGTGGTGGTACAAAATAGACTTTGGCAGGACGTGCAGATTAGAAGAACATCCACTGCACACGGTGTCTATACTAACAGGTGTTTCTTCAGCATCTCGTCTTTGTGTTGTGGTATTAATGAAAAAGATATTGTCCACCTTTCATATCATTTGTAAACTTTTCATGAGGCACCACTGCAGAAATGCCCCGATGCTGGCTGTGTACAGTCGACTGTGCTGACCTGATGAAATGCAGCACAGCAATGATGTGCACACACCGGCTGGATTAGTCACAGCGGAACTGCTGGGCCATATCTACCACTGACTGAGAATTATGAAATATGTCCCCACTACACTACTCATTCATTTTACTACAGTGAGCACCTTCAGTAAAGCTTTATGCATTAATTAAACATGTTCAATTCAATTCAGTTTATTTTGTATAGCCCAAAATCACAATTAGCCTGTGAAAGGTTATTTTTGGGGAGTTTTTCCTGATCCGATGTGAGGTCAAAGGTCAGGGATGTCGTATGTGTACAGATTGTAAAGCCCTCTGAGGATAATTTGGAATTTGTGATATTGGGCTATACAAAATAAACTGAATTGAATTGAAAGAGGGCTTTACAATCTGTACACATATGACATACCTGACCTTTGACCTCACATCAGATCAGGAAAAACTCCCAAAACACAGAAAAAACCCTTTCAGGGGAAAAAAGTGAAGAAACCTTCAGGAGAGCAACAGAGGAGGATCCCTCTCCCTGGATGGACAGATGCAATAGATGTCATGTGTACAGATGAACAGAGTTACAGAGTTACAACACATTCAATGAATATTACAGAAATTATGAATAATGACTAGTAGGCATGGACCACAATCCAGACCTCCACAATCCATGAAACACATCAATTAGTGCAGTTATAGGTATTACCCACTCAAGAATGAGTTTCTAATTAAGAGAACAAGTAATGCATACAGACTCCAAGGTCGTCAGATTGGTTACACATCAAAACATAACTCTAACTAATAAAAAAATATTATGTAATTCTATACATTCCTACATAATCATATACTTGTGTGCTTAAGGATAAAAGGTCAGAAGGTAAAAATCAAAAGCCAACTTTTGCCCATTAGTTAGTGACATCTAGGGCTGTCTATCGATTAATCCATCAATTATTTTATTGATTAGTCTAGGAGTCGATTCAGTTCCCCCAAAAACATCAAATTGAACATTTTATTGAAGTTCACAATCTGTAGCCCATGTCATCATATAATGCAGTAATAGAAGAAAAACAACTAAAAATGCTACCTGAACTCCATACAGATATTGTAATAGAGTATTAAAATATGCTCCCCATAGGCCCTTTGGTTATTGTTCATATCTTCCACAGACAGATCTGCACTGAATGTCACCTTTAGGTTTATGGCACAATTCTTCAGAGATTCATCATTCATCCTTTACAATCACTTCAGGATAATCTGAGCTTAATCCCAGTTAAGCATCCTCTGCAGGATACCTGGCAGTTCCATAAGCAGAAATAACATCTGGACACATCGACATTGAGCCGGGAATCCTTTGATTGAAGGACGACTCTGCAGTCACCCCCAATATTTATTTATGTTTTTGATCCACTACAACAATGTGAGACTAAAGTGCAAAAATGCTAACAGCCCAGCATAATTATATATTGTTCTGGTCACTACACAGTGAGGTCGGAGCTGCTTCCTTCAAAAAGGATCTGGGAACACACACAACTTTTTTTTTTAATTACCAATATGGTCGTTAATACTCTAGAATAAATATTCTAAATAGCCATAAAAGAGCCTACATTAGAACCTCAATAAAACGCAAAAATAATTGATGGGCCGATAGAAACCGTCCGTTTTACAGCAGTCTAGAGCTTCTATCAAAGGTTACAGCACACCTCCGGTCAATGGGGTCCCACACAGGATGCAGGCTCAACTCCCTGACTGGTCTGTGAGCACGACTTGCTGGGGTCGATAGCTAGCTAGCTAGCTATCGACCCCAGCAAGCACCAGCTTCCCGTTACAGATGTAGTTTGTTGAGCTTCTCAACTACAAAAACGTAGCAGCAACTTTTTGATTTGCAATACATTTACATAAAACTGCCAATGTTCAAAATCTTGAATTTTGATTTCTTGCCTCAAAAATGATCAAAAGTGAATTGTGCAAAAATTGTCAACATAAAATATAAAAACTCGTTGTTCAGAATGGGTATCCTCTCTTCGGACTCAAATGTGAGCTAGACTAATTGTGTTTATCAGCCAGTAGTCAATCAGAGGCAAAGCAGATGCATGTCCGCGATGCATTTCAGAAAGGGATCACACTGGGCCGGGTCGTGTACTGAAGGGTCAACATGCACATAACAATCTGGGGCCTGCACAGAGTGGAAAAACATCCTATCGAGGAAGCTTTTTGAGCTACATGTGCACAAATGCTGTTCCGTGAGCACCGGGCTGTAAGGAGCACAAGCTCGACCCTCCCAACATGCTCAACATTCACTCGTCAAGTTGACTTTGGAGACGGCGATGGAATAAATAGGGGCTGATGCTTCCGCTCCATAACAATCGTGATGCACACATTATTACATCTGGAGCATGCTTATAAGACTATTAAGACCATCATTTAAAACTATTAATGCCAAGCTGTTGTTTTAAATACAAGAAAGTATGTAGAAGACAACGACAAAAGGTAACATTTTTAAACTTTTGAGAGTTTAGACTGCCATTAGGATTGGTTGAAATTGCTTTTCGGGACCCGTGGTGGGTCAGACAGTGGTAAGAAAAAATAAGTTATTCTGGAGCTTTACAGATTTTAGAAGCACTCACTTCTGAATCGGCAGGGCACACTTTTAAAAAATCGGACTTGGCAAAGAAGCCATTGGTGGCTGCAGAGGATTGTTTCTGACATGTGTGCTCCATGCATTTATAGCGAAATAGAAAAAGGAGAGATGTATTCATTTCCAACATCCTAACCTAACAAAATCATCTGCTTCAATCCATATTTGTTTGCGTTTAGCCTTTCAAAATCAACTTTTTCACTGCGGTCAAAAAACATGTCCAACATAAAGGGAGGCCAGCGGGCTGGTCCAGCAGCTGAGCAATCTGCAATTTTAGGCTATTCATTAAAGCAGTGATTCTCAACTGGTGGGTCGCAACCCAAAAGTGGCCTCCCACTGCCCACTTTTGCATGGGCAAAAATAATGTTAAGAAAAGATCCTGTGCTTTTATTCTGAAGGCCATTTTTTATGCAGCAGGGTGCCGAGTGTTCACACTCCTTAATGCGACGTTCACACCAAAAGAGAAGCACATTTTCGCATTGCTTTACTAGCGTGAGTTTACTCGCCAGACTATTTGTGATAATTCGCTTCATTCTCTCTAGACGCGCCAGAGAGGAGGCGTGGCCAGCCACATTTTTCGTGTCGCGCCATTAGCATCATTCACGCTACTCTCATCCATACGCATCTGTGCATGGACTTTGTATTTAATCTACTCTGCTTCAGGTTTGGTGTGAACGCCCCAGTTCTGGTGCAGCAGCGTGATCAGCGAGTTTCCTTCTCTTGCCACTGGAGCAGTAAAGGCCCTCCAACCATTCAGCACTACCCGTCTCTGTGAGTGTGGCTTCTCAGCTCTGGTTCAGATGAAGACTAAACACAGTCTGGACACTGAGCATGACCTCCCTCCTCACTACTAAGACCTCAGTGGTCTTGTCCACTCACTACTAAGACCTCAGTGGTCTTGTCCACTCACTACTAAGACTTCAGAGTGGTCTTGTCCACTCACTACTAAGACCTCAGAGTGGTCTTGTCCACTCACTACTAAGACTTCAGAGTGGTCTTGTCCACTCACTACTAAGACCTCAGAGTGGTCTTGTCCACTCACTACTAAGACCCCAGAGTGGTCTTGTCCACTCACTACTAAGACCTCAGAGTGGTCTTGTCCACTCACTCCTCACTACTAAGACTTCAGAGTGGTCTTGTCCACTCACTACTAAGACCTCAGAGTGGTCTTGTCCACTCACTACTAAGACCTCAGAGTGGTCTTGTCCACTCACTACTAAGACCCCAGAGTGGTCTTGTCCACTCACTCCTCACTACTAAGACCTGAGTGGTCTTGTCCACTCACTACTAAGACCTCAGAGTGGTCTTGTCCACTCACTCCTCACTACTAAGACTTCAGAGTGGTCTTGTCCACTCACTACTAAGACCTCAGAGTGGTCTTGTCCACTCACTACTAAGACCTCAGAGTGGTCTTGTCCACTCACTACTAAGACCTCAGAGTGGTCTTGTCCACTCACTACTAAGACCCCAGAGTGGTCTTGTCCACTCACTCCTCACTACTAAGACCTGAGTGGTCTTGTCCACTCACTACTAAGACCTCAGAGTGGTCTTGTTCACTCACTACTAAGACCTCAGAGTGGTCTTGTCCACTCACTACTAAGACTTCAGAGTGGTCTTGTCCACTCACTCCTCACTACTAAGACCTGAGTGGTCTTGTCCACTCACTACTAAGACCTCAGAGTGGTCTTGTCCACTCACTACTAAGACCTCAGAGTGGTCTTGTCCACTCACTACTAAGACCTCAGAGTGGTCTTGTCCACTCACTACTAAGACCCCAGAGTGGTCTTGTCCACTCACTCCTCACTACTAAGACCTGAGTGGTCTTGTCCACTTACTACTAAGACCTCAGAGTGGTCTTGCGGGTGCTAGTTTCCAACACTGGTATAGCGCAATGCATGTTCTATTGTGAGGGAGCCACAGTTTGCTGTAACTGCACTTACCATGGCCTCCTTTTTGAGTAACAATTTATAAAGATAAGCGACTACCAAGCAGCAGTTGTATCTTTTTTTTTTAACCAGGTGATGATGGAATAGTTCCCAGTGATTATCGAGTAGTAACTTTGGGTAAAATGCCCATTCCTACTCCGAACCACTTGCTTCACTATTTTATGTGGTCCTTTTAATGCTTTTTATATGCTTTTATATCATTGAGGGTATTTTTCTGTTTAAATTAATTTTCATGCACGTTTCAATTGTACAAGCCTATTTCACTCAGGGCTTTGACCATTTACTTTTCAGAAATCTACAAAATTCATACACCAGACCAGCCAGTGAGATCTTGGCTCTGTGAAGCTGCGATTTGTCTGCTTCAGGTTGTGCTATTGGAACACTTAACTCTTCGTCTAGTTTAATGGTCGTCTCAAACCACATCACATGTCATGTGACCTTGATCCGTCTAAAAGGTTTTCATAATGTTCCGAATGCCTGTCGTCATAGCCTCCACATGGCTGCAGCCCACTGCTTACCCAATCTCTTGCCAACTGACTTCTGTATGTCTTTGTAGTCTCAACATCACAAATCCTACAAATGGGAATGAATAGCAGCACACCTTTTAGACAGCGCCCCCTCAAGCCATTCATAGTGTAGCGCTGGGTTGTTCACTTGTGTGAAGAATGTAAAAACAAAGAGAGCTTGAGAGGGGTTTAGATGTTGCCTACTTTCATGTGTCCACGCATCTAGCCGATAACTGCATACAGTGCGCAGGATTTTTGGATTGTCAAAATGTTGCATTGGAGGTTCCAGATGCCGTTGGATGATCTGACAAATGCTAGTTTAAAGCATACTGAGGCCTTATTGTGATGTCCAGTGACCATTTTGTGTCACACAGAAACTAATCTTTCACGTGATTTGTTTACATAGCCAGACCGGCCAAGTGTGCCTTTTAGTGCCTGAAAGCATGCCCAAATTAAGGCGGCTACAGCTAATAATGCCACCGCTCCAGACAGGATGCTCGCAGTTTGTTGACATGTCTCTGTCTGATCAGGGCCTAAGGATGTTTTTTAACTGCCATTGTTGTTTGTTCAGTCATTATAATTGATGTTCAGCTACTTTAAGTTCACCTTAATTATCATCATCCCGATTATCAATATTTGGGATGTGGTACCTCTACACCAGCGGTATTCAACTAATGTTCAGCAAGGTCCAGTTCGAGAAAATGTCCTCATGCAAAGGTCCGGAACATCACAATAATGTCTAACTTGCACTATATGATTTAGTCCAATATGTATTGAAGTTAGCCTAGTAGTTCTTTCAACGTCTGTATGTGGACAACTGACTGTCAAATCAAAGAAAGAAAGAAATACTATCTCAACAATATTTATTATCAGTTTTCAAATTTAACTGGATGAATAATACATACATGTTTATCTCTCATTTCAATTACAATAAGAGCTGGATTTAAAAATGAAAACAACATTACAGCAACATTTGGAAAAAAATAAAGTACTTCATTTTGAAATAAAATATTTAACTTAATTGTCTTTGTCCTGTAGCTTTTAATGCAGGTGTCTAGTGATGTCAGCCAAAAACGACACAATATTATTCTCTTATAAAATGTGTGTGCAGGGACTAAATCTGTTATTAAAACCACTTGTTTCAGCTTTATTCTCTCCGTTTACATTATTGTTGGACAGTGAAATAATGAGTTAGGATTCTGATCATATTGGGCTTCTGTTCCTTTATTTCTGATTTGAGTCGGTACGTTTGCTCCAAAGAGTCGTGCTTTGCTTCACATTGCCGCTTTCAATTATCGCGTCACGTTCTCTGAACACATGAGACATCAGAGTTTTTAACTGCCTTTGGGAAGAATGAACATAGAAGAGTGTGGCTAAACACTCTGGTTTCGCTGTCCACATTGTTCTTGTTGGAGAACAACATGTGAAGTAACTTCTCTGATTCGCGTCCTGTTCCGACTGTTCGGCCTCTCCTCCTCCTGTCTGTGTATATCTCACTCAAGCCACGGTGCTTACCAGAATACGCATATTTGATTGTGTTTCTTGGACCGCTGAACGAGTGCCGTAAAGGCTGGAAAAGCTGCGCCGGTTAAAATAAGCGCTCTGTCAACATTTAATAATTCTCAATTATAGATCAGTTATAGGTCCAGGGTCCAGATACAACGGTGTCTGGGTCCGGATCGCAGTCAGCCTGTTAGTGGCCCCTGCTCTACGCCATAACTATTGAACTAAATCCATCATAATCACCACTGTTTCAATAAAGGACCAGTTAAATAATGATTGAAAACATCTAATTGCGCTGCATATTCATAACAATGTACACCAAAATACTCTTGAGGTACTGTAAAAATGTGTCCTAATAGTATGGCAGTTTTCATCTGTATGCTACTGGGACTGAGCTGGAAATAGGAAGCGTAAGGACTCCATCATTGAGAATACTACAGTTCATTCACACTCTTCAACAGCAGGGACCTTTCATTCATACAGACCCACTTCCACAATGTGAGTGGAGGGCTGAGTGTATTAAGGTCTGCCAACTTGTATACAAATCCAAAGGCTGTGGGGCTACTTTACTTGGACACTCAGATTAAGATTTGTTAAGTGAGCACAATGCCCCAATTCAAAATCTCTGATGTCGAGCACTTGGAATTGCCTTGATGTGGAAAGGTGCTATACAAGTAATGCTCACCTACAAAAGGAGACAGGACCTGAAACAACCAGCTGCTAGAAAGTGATACACCAGAGGAAAGTGAAAGGGGTGCAGGTTTCTGGCAAGAAGTGTTAAAGCAAAACCACGTTTCTGCTGTCTGTCAACTGTTCATTGTAGCACAGTGCTCCTGGGACTACAACATTCCACACAGCTGTTGTAAAAGACATATCTACACTATATCTTAACTGGGACATCAAATGACCCATATTGTGCACATTTCTTCTCACGTTGAGTAGTGGAGGAAGGTTACCATCACCGTCATTCTCCATACACCTCATGTAACCGCTCTCAATGCCCGTTTAGTCGGATGTCGTCCGGGACTCCTCATCACAAAGACAGGGCCAGTGTGTGGGACTCCATCTGCATGGGACTCATGTACATCTCGAGGAGCAGTGGAGCAGCAGAGGGCAGGCCGATTGTGGCGAACAGAGGCGTAAAATCATATACTGCAGAATAATAGGCAGCACACATTAAATATTGATTTCCCCGTTTTGGTCTCTACCGTCATCTCGACATGTTCCTCCGTTAATCCGCCGCTCAGGAAACAGCCAGCCGCTCGGCCGGAGTAACGCCTGCCCTTACAGTTAAATGTTGCTTCTGCTGTCAGGCGCCAGGCAGCCATTTAGGTGCATTTGGAGCCAGTTGAGTAAATGGCTGATGCATTTCGAATTTTTCCACCTAATTGCTGAGAGCCATCAGCGACCCCGGCCTCCCCCTCGCGCGTTTCAATCCACCACTTCTTCCTGCTTTGCTTCAATAAAAGCGTTCGAACGTGTCGTCGAATCCCGGTGCCCTTTAAAAAAAAAGCCCTAACAAGTATGTGGAGGACCCTGGCTTTTCCTCCAGTCGGAGTTAACCCCTAGAGACTCTGGATCAAACAATGAAACGGATTGGAGGCATTCCGCACAACGTTTCCGTCACAATGCAATCCCAATATCTCCGGGAACCATTCGGTTATCATGCGAACACAAACATTCGGGTCGGGATTAGATGTACAACGGCGTTTCTGCTAAAACTCCAGACATTTAAATGTGAATTAACAGTTCGAGGCGACGGCTCCTGGTCGCCAACATGTCAGCCCGCATCAATAAATAGCAAAGCAAAGCCGCTCTATTGTCTATCAGCAAATCCACCGGCAGGAAAACGACACCACAACTTGCCGTCCTGCCACGACATGAATCCCGCCGCTGCCATTTCAAAACGTCCCCCGCCGGAGCCAGGCCTCGCACACATCCTCGGACTCACCTGTGTCTCCTTTTCGCCTCAGTGTGTACCGTCTCCGGGTTCACGGTCCGGTCCTGACGCGCTGCAGCGGCTCCTCACCACCAGTCCCCGGCACCGGTAGGCAGCACTGAGCTGCTGATTGGGCCTCAGCAGACGCTCACCCCCTCGGTGGAGCCAGACAGACTGCTCATTGGTCAGACAGACACTCCGTGACGGCCAGACAGACAGCTGAATGGCTGCTCGTTTCCCCAAGTGAATCCAGACAGACTGGTGATTGGTCCTCTGGCACTTTTTCGCTGAAGCACTGAACCAGCGGATTGGTCATTTATTTCCGCGGTGGAGACAGAGATAGATGCGATTGGTTTGTAGTAGTGTTGTTGTCTGGGTCTGGATGGAAAGCCATGTTATCTGAAATGGGGCTAAAGAAACAATGTGTTCGTTTACATTCACGAACGCATCCGGGTCTTCATAAGCTTTCAACATGAACACTTGAACGTAGGTTAAACACGGGTGACCAAGAGAAAGCTGGTTGCTCTATTGTAAAAGCTGGTTCCTGTGATACCGGGTTCCTACCGGGTTCCTACCGGGTTCCTACCGGGTTCCTACCGGGTTCCTAACGGGTTCCTGTGCACGCATACCACAAAGACCTCAGACAGGCAGACACATCTTAGACAGCAGTGCGGATGTCTGATAGTAGGACTACTGTCTGCCCTCTGCGCCGTCCAACCACATGTCCTGACAAAAAGAACCCGGCATGGAGATGTGCCACGGTGCCGACACACAGGGGTGATTCGTGGTCAGCTGGACACTAGTCAAACTGGACTTCTATATGAACCAGGCCGCTCGTGGAGCTCTATTGTCAGTCATCTTAGCTGTTGTCTTAACAGACACGGACAATAACACCTTTGTCTCAAATGGTAAATGGTGCAAACGATTAGCACATGTTCCATCTCGGTTTGTATTGACGTGGATGAAACAATAGAGATGTCGGTGGAGGAGCTGACCTACTTAGCATATTGACACTGACATGATTGATCATCTATCTGACGGAGCCCATTCTTACTTGTTATTTAGTTTGAACCCCTCCTGTAGGGCAGCTACCTCCTGGAATGAAGCAGATATCTGTAAACAACTTACTGCTACATGGTCTAGTATGTCTGTGCATGTTGGGCGGTTCATGTGGCTCTATTGATCCACAGCCTATTCTTGGAATTGAAAGCAGTGTTTTCCCACAATGTGGTCAACCAGAGTGTTATCTGCAGGTAGAGACAGTCGGGCCATGCAATCATACCCAATGTAACAACCTTCTTTCAGGCTGTAGACAATGAATGAAGTTACATGCTGTTGGTAGCAGCTGTTCACATTGGAGACTGTGCCCTCTGGTGGCTTTACAGTAAAGCTCTACAATATTAATTGTGTTGCTATTTTATTCTATATTACATTATAATGGTCATTGTATGTTATGCATCTTCATATCAGTTGAAGACATTGAATTATATTAGGCTTGAGTTACTCCCATGATCCATGTTAGGAGCACTTATAAGGCAATTTAAATTGTGTTTTCATTTTGATTTACCAGAATAATCCACTCAGTTTTTCCTGGGATTCCTATGTAATTACATAAAAAAAAGAATACAATCAAACAATCAAATAATTAAATGGTATCAAACAATGGTAACAGTCTGTTGATCAACCCCCTAGGACTCGGGCTCGGGCCCCTGCTTGAAAATGACGACCCAAAACGAAGAGCGATATCTCTACAATGTCAAGGTCTATCAATAATCTTGGTATCATAAGAAAGTTTACATTTGTGAGATTTCTGCAGATGTATATTGTACATACTTTACATGTTACTGGGTAACATGATATGTAAATGAAGATGGAACACAGAACAAATTCAATATTTAATTTTTGCCTTAGTAAGCTGTACACTTTTAGAGTGAATGATGCAGCTGTAGCTGCATATAAAGCCTCACATTACAATATCTGAGCATTACGTGTGCACATAACGATGATAAATTGAAGCAAAGCAACGTTATAGAGGATATAGTGACATTTTCAAATTCACCATTTGGGTACATTTGGCAACATTTGTGGTAACTGTAAAACTAATTTAATTGATAGGTCACTATAGGTATCATTTCTATATATATATATATATATATATACATTTCTATATATATATACATTTCTATATATATATATATATATATATATATATATATATATACCCAATATATATAAAAAAAAGTTTTCAGTTTTGAAAAAGCAATCAATTAGACCTCTATTCATGTTCCCAAAGAAAGCTCTAACCCATTGGTTTATGTAGACCACTCTACATAAACGTAGAAGGAATGTAGTAATGTGATTCATCCACCAGATAGAGACAAAGTGTTTCACATGAAAAGCTGAACCGTGATGCTTGAGGCAGGCCCAGTATAAATGATCCTCCATGCCATGCAAACTAATAAGGACGAGTAGAATCAACCCAGAAACAATACAGAGACATTCGAGTAGCAATTAGCAGGCTTTATATGCCCTCAAACAGAATGTGTGATGACAATACAGCAACGGTAAGACATGACTCATGGTTATGGCTATAAAATTAAGTTAATCTTTCTCTTTTAGAGAGTTTAGTTTTGTAGAGGGAAAAGGCGTACACCTTTGGAATCTGTGGAGTCTCAGCTTTCATAATGGTATCTTGTTTGTGTGGGTAGCATAAAGTAGCAACATCTCTAGCATAAAAATGCTTGCATGCTTCCCCAAAGTCTCCTGCACTAAGTTACCTCCAGACCTGCTGTTATCTCTTCAGATCCAGGTATCCACAAAAGTCATCACAATGAGAAAAAAACACTCGTACTGTTGGGCACTATTCGACTCTGAGTTGAATTGTTCCCAACTTGATGGGCACAGGGCGCTGGTTGAAAAATGTGAGGCAGATAGAGCAGAGAAATGCGAGACACTCAACAATGCAAAAGCGGCTGACAAAAATGTGTAACTTTCATTGAAAACAATTACGAAATGCCACCTCGGGCTGCCTAAACATGCCGGATCAGGGCCTTAGGCTACCCTTTTTTTAAATGTTGCACATAGAATAGATGTACATTTAGGTATGAGGCAAATTAGCGACATTAGGCACATTAGCTATAATTGGGCATAATAGTAATTGAACACATTTTCCAGTCTCAGGTATGTAGATTATTTATCGAAAGCATTTTGAAACATTGCATTTTGAACATTGCACTTTTCATAATACATTTTGAACATTGCAACATGTGAATACAGTCTGAGATATGAGTTTGAGACCTGTGATATTCTTGAAATTATTTGTGAACACTTGACCAATATGAGAGCAATATAAAATGTCTCCATATATGTTAACTTCAAACTCACACACATTACTTCACAGCTACATTTCCCTCTTGTTTTCCATCCATTGTTTGACCAAACACAGCAAGACCAACCTGCTGAGCTCCTTTGATGCGACTACATCCCGATTAGAGAGTAAACGATGATGTACCAGAAGCAGAAGTATTTATGATTCTGTAAATGTACTGTTACTCTGTTTAAAGTTCTAAATGACATTAGATTTGGTGAAGGGTGCATAATGACTTGTTTAGGCCTTTGTAAGCTGTTGTACTGTTGGTGTAACTGAGGGCTTCTGCATTGTTAGTAAAGAAGAAGCTGTGACTTCTAGAGCAGACCTTCATTTATTCTGACAAGTAATAAAGCAGAGCTTCCATGTAAATATTACTGTCCACTCCAGCTACTAAAACTGTAACCTAACAAGTAGTTAATAACCTAATCTTGGCCTTAACCCAAAGATTAAATCTACAGGTGACTTTACCTCAATTGTAACTAATTTATTTATTTATTTTAACGCCACTTTCCGATCATATTTGGCTTAACCCCACTGAGTGTCTAGAAAAGCGCTATATAAATTCCAAGTATTATTATTATTATTACTTATAACTCAACTCTTGTACACTTGTAAAGAAAACATAAAAAATGCTGATCCAGGAAGACGCGTGGCTTCATATTCAAAGTCTTCCCGAGCTACTTTTATATAACATTTCAAACAATCATTGTCTTTTGTACTTTGTATGTATGTCAAAAAGTATAAAGTAGTCCTATGTTAAATTGTATTATGCATCAAAACAGAATTCATCGGATATATTTCATCATATTGTAATTAAATTAAGAGTAGGCTATAAAAAAAGGAAATTAGCTAAATCTACACTCGCCTATTTCATTTTCTCATTTCTACTCCACTACTAGAAACCTTGAAAAGTTGTTGGGGCGTCCCTTCTCCCACAGCTGATGTGTACAAAGGGGAGAGGTGAAGGGGCAACATGGATTTATAGTGGGGGAAACCTGAACTTGATCACTGCAGGACTACTGGTTTAGAGGCATAGACTATAATTTGATTATATAAACAAGAGCTAACTGGCTGGTTACTGTGTGTCGAAGAGTGCACACAGCATATAACTGAAGACTAGGCCACGTATAAATGTGTCTTGTTTCCATAAACAGCTTTTTATTGCTGCTGTTCTGGTGTCAAGCTGGACCCTACGTCATCATTTGCTTCCCATCATTTTGACATTTTGACTGAAGAAACGTCCTATTTACTGTTTAGCCCACCATTGGGGTTTTCGTGGTGCTAATGTTTCTGTACTTTTTCTTGAGAATTAATCTCTGCCAGCTCAAAATCACTACACCCTTTTGTTAACATACATAAATATATGCACTGAATTTGGCAACAGAAGTAAGGCGGAGTGCAGCTATATAAGGCCCTTAACTACCAAAGATTGGGAATGCAACCGAAACAAGTTGACTTTCCAGATCCATGTAAATGGTAAACGGACCTGTAATTGTAAAGCGCTTTTCTAGTCTTCTGACCACTCAAACGCTTTAACACTACATGACATCATTCACACACTGTAGAACAGCTACGGGAGACATTTTGGAGTTACGTGTCTTGCCCAAGGACACATCGACATGGGCTAGTGGAGCAGGGGATCGAACCACCGATCTATATATATAAATATATATATATACCAATATGCCCAATATTGGACCTACACAAATAAAGTCTTTGAAAACTCAGTATTGGTAAATAATATTAAAAAAACCTCTGCAGGTATTTACTCAATATTGAGACAGAGAGATAGGACCATCACTGATGCTGAACTAACTCACTTTACCGAGGTGCCTCATAAATAACGTCAGAACATGTAAATGTTCTCCTGTAACACAGTTTCTACAGATGAACACATTCATGAAGGCGGGCATGAAATCAGGTTACTCAACTCATATCAAATAATGCACCAGTCTATGTTTAGCCTGCAGGTAAGGCATCACCTAAAACATGGAACGGAGTTCATCAAATCCAGTTAACACTTAAGCATGAATATGAGTATAAAGCATGCTTTTGTGACACAGGTTTGTGACACGTTTATCTATTACTCTTGAGTACTAATCTTGTACCAAGATGGAATTTCCAAAGTTATGTCTTATATCCCACGGGTTATTGAATGGAAGGGACACAAAGCGGGTATATTTATTAATACATACACATTAACAGTTAGCCATGCATGCTTAGAAACAAGGACACAGGTATTAAGAGGAGAGAGGCCATAATGTAATGGACATTCCCTGGCGTGTGTGTGTGTGTGTATGTGTGTGTGTGTGTGTGTGTGTGTGTGTGTGTGTGCGCGTATGTGTGCGTGTGTATGTGTGTGTGTGTGTGTGTGCGTATGTGTGTGTGTGTGTGTGTGCGTATGTGTGTGAGTGCGTATGCGTGTGTGTGTATGTGTGTGTGTGTGTATGTGTGCGTGTATGTGTGTGTGTGTGTGCGTATGTGTGTGTATGTGTGTGTGGTGTGTGTGTGTGTGTGTTGTGTGGTGTGTGAGTGCGTGTGTGTGCGCGCACGCGCGGGTCGTGCGTGCAGGCTGCTGACGACGCGTTACAAACAAGTGCCACAGATGTGGTGAGTCGTTGGTCCATCAGATAGAAGGTGAGCCGGCTCACCCGCCGGAGGACAAAGAGCGTGCGGGCAGAGTGATGCTTCAGCACGTCGGACAGCTCCGCTCTGCTTCTCTTCATCTGACCACCAGCAGCTCATCGGGCTCCTCTCCAGGTGAGAACGGCATACGTGTGTATCCGATGTGCTAATAGATATGATTAAGTGTGTTTAAGTCCGTACCAGAGAGAGCAGGCTGGGGGGGATGAGGGCGCGTCTCCCCTAATGCTGTAGTCTAACATATGGAGCTGAGGGAATGGAACAACGTGTCAGCCACAGGAGAAGGACTCCACCTAGACCAACACACTGCAGACACTTCTGTTTGGCTTTATTAACATCTGCATCATGTCGCGATGCGTGCGTTACCTGGACGGCGGAGGAGATTGAGCTGTTTGCTGCAGCAACACCGGCCGTGGTCCACCAGCAGGGGGCGCCCCCGCGCCGCCTCCCCCTCACGTGGATTACATTGGAGGCATTGTGGTGGATAACTGCAAACTAGTTTTCTGATTATTCTAATCATTAGCTTCTGGGAGAGAAATTCAAGTATTTCTGGAGTAATTCTGGATACATATTCGATTCCTGCCTCCGCGAGACACTTAACCCTGAAGTGCTCCCTGTAGCTGTGTAAGTCGCTTTGGATAAAAGCGTCAGCTAAATGAAATGTAATGTAATGTAGTTACCAATTGTAATATTTTATGGACATTAATAGAGCTATTTGATAAATACATATTGTATTTCTTTGTTTTCAAAACCTTTAGAAATCATTAAAACTTCAAACAATTTGACCACGAGCCTCTGTAAGAATGAAGTTAGAAGCTGTTAAATTAAAAGATAAACCATGTGGCATCCTTACGGTCAATGAGGAAGTCTTTAACTTGCACTCTTAGGAGCGACTTCTCTGGTGGCAGTAAGAAGTCGGATTGTCTGGAAGTCTATTCTGTCTTGATTTATTCCCTCAGTAAACATTGTAAACATGAGTTTATGGTTTCTTTTATTCACTTTTAAATGTTTTATAAATGTGTTTTATGTATTCTAATCTTGCCCCTGTAAAGCACTTTGAGTGGCCTTGTGTCTGAATTGTGCTATATAAATAAACTTGCCTTGCCTTGCCTATGGTCTCAATCTCTAGTTTCAAGTCTTCTTCAATACAGCATGATGTTCATTTAGTAAATGATGCTCATTTAGAGTCAAGCAGACCATAAAGTAGGGGATAGGCTTCCTTGTGATTATTACCACAGCATTGTCCAGGCTGGGAGTTGTCAGTGTTTTCATCTTACACATTTAACCCTTTCACAGTCACTTTAAATGTCTTATTCAGCTCAACCCACTAATGCAAAACACAATGATGGCTCCGTCAAAAATAAATGGACAGGGCCAACATGCCAAACTCAGGGCTTCAAAACCTTAGTACAGAAATACATTGGTGGCGTCACCGTGACTACGTCCACTTATATACAATCTATGAGTTCAACAAACTCAACAAACAAAATGAAAAAAACACATCCAATCCAGGAAGTTTACTCAACGTCTGAGCAGATGAAGCGCTGTCCCACTGAGACTGTTAGTTTTCTGTAGACAGATTATTTCCTAGAATAAGATCACTGGTTTATGCCATAATACTGACATCAACATGTGCCCATCCATGAAAACAGAGACTTTGAAGAGGTGCTTTGAATCAACATTATGTTTTCTTTGTGGTCAGTGTCTAATGGTTGTTTTCTCCCACTGTCACAGGATGACAGGCAACCTGTCTCTGTGGGTTTCCACACCTGCCTTCTCCCTGCTCAACTCATCTGCTCCACCATCCCTTGGACCCTGGAAGGCTCCATCCTTCACAGTGGCTGCCCGCTGCCGTGTAGCCGCCACCCTGGTGCTGTTTGTCTTTGCTGCTGGCAGTAACCTCTCGGTTCTGATCAGTGTGTGCTGGGGGCGGGGTTATCGCCTGGCAGCACACCTCCGCCCGCTCATCGCAAGTTTGGCATCAGCTGATCTGGTGATGACCTTTGTGGTGATGCCGCTGGATGCCATTTGGAATATTACAGTGCAGTGGTATGCTGGGGATTTCATGTGTAAGCTACTGTGTTTCCTCAAGCTCTTTGCCATGCACTCAGCATCATTCATACTCGTGGTAGTAAGTCTGGACCGCTATTGGGCCATCCTTCATCCTCTGGATTCTCTGGATGCTGGGCTCAGGAACAGACGCATGCTGCTGGTGGCCTGGACTCTGAGCCTGCTGCTGGCATCTCCACAGGTACAGTAGGTTATAGGTTCTCACCAGCTGGTGGTCTAAGCACATATGACAAACACTAGATTGGATTCTAGATGAGGTAATGACAGTACCACATATTGGAGACACTTAAACAGAATTAAGCATGTTGAAATGTTAGCTAACAATTAGTCTGGCTTTAGACTTAATGGAAACATGGTTAAGTGCAACAGAGTTGCACTGAGTATGACCTTGGAAATAAACTGAAAAGTTCATAAAATGGTTTGCAACTCCTGAACAACTATTGTTAGAGTTGCAGCCACAATGTTGCCATCTGACAGTTGATTTGTTGAAACATGAAAAAACATCTTGCATATTTTCAAGGTTTGTAGATCAATGTGAAATAAATAGTCCACCAGGGGTATACAAGTGAAATACAGAGTGAATTCAGAGACTAGTAATCTGGACAGATTATGAATTCTATATGCTTATTTCTGTTAATGTTGTTAGTGAGCTTGACAGACACAGTCCCATAAGGACAGGTCTGGAGGATTCAATTCTAAACTGTGTGTATTTGGAGCATGAGAAAACTAGAGCATCTTCAGTTCAGCTGCATGGTTGGGATAACTGTTGTTTTAACCACAATAACTGTATGACAACATGAGGCATTTTGTGATGACGTGTTGTGCTTTCATCGCCACGCATGTTGTCCCTGACAGATCGCCCTCCTTGAGTTACAGTTGACAAGCTCGTCCATACAAGGAGGGCAAGCATCCTCCGATTGGTGCTCATGGTGAAAAAACAAATAGATAGTAGGCCAAAAAGATAATAAAAAGCAAAGGGGCAATCCTGGTTTATCATACAACGGTGGTTAGAGTGGTGATATCAAGATATTGTTGTAATAGTAACATGGAAAAGAAAGCACTCTGAGCACATTTTTGATGAAATGCTGGAAAGAAGCAATTAGCAGGAGACATTTATTGTTAGTTTAAGTCTTCACATGGGATATGTTGACAACGAGCAACATATAAAATCTAAAATAGTAATGGATCTATATCTTGTTAGCACGTACTGTATTAATTGTAATCCAGTACTGTCCTCCATCTGTTGTCTGTGCAGTAACACTCGACCCAGTAGCCCCCCTGGTGGAGGGCTGAGTTCTTACCGCATCGGCTCCAGTTCTTCCCCACACTGTTGAATGTAATCTTTATTTGAGTGGCCTTTTTTTAAATCACTATTATTAACACAATGTTCACCCAAAGCACTGCCACTAACCATTTAATGCACGGTTGTCAATGCATACTGTACGTCCACAAGCAGACCCACCATCATGCTGAAACAGTCCTGGTTTACACACTTTAGCTTCAAAACCTTTAAAATCAGGCCTACGACAGTCAATAACAGGTGATGGCTCCAAGGTTATGTTTTTGACATGGTATAATAGAGGTGCATTAAAATGACTTGCACAGCATGGGGTCAAATAACCTCCTGCATTGTGTGGATCTTTGTGTATTTGTATTCTGTACACATGACATCTATTGCTTCTGTCCATCCGGGGAGAGGGATCCTCCTCTGTTGCTCTCCTGAAGGTTTCTTCCCTTTTTTCCCTGTGAAAGGTTATTTTTGGGGAGTTTTTCCTGATCCGATGTGAGGTCAAAGGTCAGGGATGTCGTATGTGTACAGATTGTAAAGCCCTCTGAGGATAATTTGTAATTTGTGATATTGGGCTATACAAAATAAACTGAATTGAATTGAAAAAAAATTGTTTAATATACACAAATACGAGACACATTTAGTTTAATGAAAACTAAGTACAATTTAGTTTTTTTGTGTGACAGAAATTCCTTCCTCAGCTATTTACACTCTCTTCGTCTCCAGCTGTTCATATTTCAGACCATTAAAGCTGATGGAGTGGACTTCACTCAGTGTGTCACCCATGGAAGTTTCCGGTATCTCTGGCAGAAGACGGCATACAACATGTTTCACTTTGTGACGCTGTATGTCTTCCCCCTACTCGTCATGACTTTCTGCTACACCCGCATCCTCACCAAGATCAATGGGAAGATGCCAAAAGGAAAAGGTGTGTGACTCTCAAAAAACATCAGAAACTAATTACATTTAGTCTTATCAAGGCCACAGTGTGTACTTTTACTTTTTTTTCTGTTATTACTCAAAAAACATTCAAAATCTGAAGTATTTTACTTTGCAACAGTCTCATAAAAATATTCTGATAAGCTACGTGAGTATGGAACAGAATGAAGTTGATAAACTAACGGCTTGAGCAAAAAGAAGCTCCATATTGAAAGAGGTGACTCTTTGTGTTCACTTGTGGAGTGTTATGGGATGGCCACGCAGTTTGTGAACTGTATACACACAATAATGGAATACAATTGAGGATGACATCATTATGGGTTATTTTAGTAAGGTCAGCATCATTGTATCTTGGCATAGATTTAAAAAAAAGAAGGCTATATTAAATCTTGATATAATGCACCACCCAGCAAGCACTCAATTCAGTTTATTTTGTATAGCCCAATATCACAAATTACAAATTTGCCTCAGAGGGCTTTACAATCTGTACACATACGACATCCCTGACCCAGGACCTCACATCGGATCAGGAACAACTCCCCAAGATAAAACAGCGCAGTACGGGATCCCGTGAGCGGAGATGTACGAGCGCGCGGAACATTTCGGCCTCTCGCTGCCAGCATAACGGTCAGCGCCTCTGACGATAATGTCCATTAAAGTAGCCGACGTAAAAAGAAAAGTAAGCCAGCTGGAGTTGTTCCCCTGATGTTCAAGAGCTCATCTCTGGTGAAAGAGCTCCGGGAATCCCAGCAGAGAACGGAGTTACAGACAAAAACAACAAAAAACAAGGAGCACCAAATCACCGAGGTGCCATCTTTTGATTGAAGCAATAGATGTCATGTGGGGGGGTGGGGGGGGGGGGGCGATCAGCAGGGGCCAAGGCAGGAGGCCGGCTCACCAGGCAGGAGGCATCAGACCCTATGAGACGTGAAGTCACAAAGACTCCGGGGGAGGAAGCAGAGTTAATAAGGTTTTTTTTTACTTTTACTTTGTGAAGGCTTCTGGTTTAATTCAGGAACGTGCTTTTAAGGCAGAGGTGTATCCGCCTAAAACACGTCGGCACACTGACACCTACCGCTGGAGTAAAAACGGGTCCACGGGGAGCCGGCTTGGCTGGCTAGTGGCCCTCAGATAACGGCCAATTTTAAGGGTCCCGATGCCCGGTCTGTCGTCGGTTACCCCTTACGGCCCTCGTAAGGTCGCACAGCGGCAGTGTAGGAGCAGTGGAGGAGCGAGGAAAAGGGGGTTACACTTGGATCTTTTGCTCCGGATGCCCGTGCGCATATGGCACCGTCTTCGACTACCCCACACCGTCACGTGTCACCCAGTTAGTGCCTCGTTATGACCTCCGCGGAGAGAAACCTGTTTTTTTAATTATCGTTAGGAATATTCTAACTCAACCCAATAAAGTGTGAACCGTAGTTATTTATTTATAGCGCACTATAAAGCCCGGATAGCGATCGGCTCAAACACTCAGACTAAATAATTTGTGACAAACCCTGCTCGGAGATTCAACCGTGTCCCCACACACTCAAGGGGACACACACTCGACCTGTTCATCACAAACTCCGCGCCCATCACCAACCTACTGGTTTACGATCTTGGTGTGTCTGACCACAAAATAATATCAATGGAGTTGCCCTTCCCTTCTCCCCACACCAAACCCACACGGCAGATCCTTTTCAGAAATCTAAAAAACATTAACATGGATGCCCTGGCTCTGGACCTTCAACTTCTCTCCTCTGGCTCTGCCGACTACCTCTCTGGCACTGACTTAGTGGATTCCTACAACCACTCCCTGAGCAGTCTTCTGGACCTTCACGCCCCCATCCATAAAATCCAGGTCAGTCTCCTTCTCGCGCTCAGCAACCTGGTACACCTGCGAGCTGCACAAGATGAAGGCTGCTGGGCGTGTCATTGAGCGGCGGCTCAAGGCTTCTGCACTGACTGTTCACAAACAGGCATATAGAGAGCACAGGAAGGCCTATGCAGAAGCTCTGAGAGATGTACAGTCCAAGTTTTATTCCACCATTATCAACAACAGCCCCGGTAACTCTAAACAACCTTTCTCTACTGTAAATCATCTTCTCAAACCGCCTTCACTTGTCCATCCTGAGGCCACTGAGGATAGGTGCAATATGCACATCACTTTTTTCCGACAAAAAGTTGAAAACATCCGCTCACACCTCTCCGCCACTGCTGTCCTGCCTCTCACAACCACCGACCCACCATCTGAGTTTGTCCAGCCTCTTTGCTCCTTCTCCATTGTCACACAGGAGGAAGTGGAGGATATGATCAAAAACACAAAGCCAACCACCTGTGCTCTAGACCCTTTCCCATCAGCTCTGCCAAAGACAAACACCTCTGCCATCTCTCTATTAATTGCCAAGATTATAAACCACTCGCTCCTGGCCGGCCATATCCCATCTGCGTTAAAAACTGCTGTCGTCAGACCACTACTAAAAAAAACACCCTGGATCCAGAAGTTTTCTCCAACTACAGGCCCATTTAAAATCTTCCATTTCTGTCCAAAGTTCTGGAAAAAACAGTTGCAGCACAACTTCACGATCACTTCAAAGACAATAACCTTTTTGAGAAGTTTCAGTCTGGTTTCCGCCCTGGCCATAGCACTGAAACAGCCTTGGTCAGGGTCACCAATGACCTCATGATGGCAGCAGATACCGGTTCCCCATCTCTACTCATCCTCCTGGACCTAACAGCTGCTTTTGATACAGTTGACTGTGGTGGAAATTAATGTTCCGTTACCTTGTGAGAAATCAAAAGTACTTTAAGCACGGTTGTCTTATAACACTTTATTACCAGAACAAGTTTACAAGGAATCAACCATGAGCCCTAGTACAGACAAGTCCTGAAACATTCAGCTGAATGGAACAGGAACCTCTGAGCCTTCTCGTAAGGTTGTCAGAAATTACTGCTAACGTTTCAGACCAACATTTCCATCCTTTATACGTTTGCGAATAGCTTAGTAGACAAATAACTGTGTTTAATCTATTGAACAACACAACGATGACAATACAGTTTCTCTATCTCAACTGCCCGACCCTCTATAATCCATATGTTTGGCTTGTGTTCACTAAGATGAATCCAGGACAGGTCGGTCACCATTGATGTCCCAGAGCTGCATTGAACCCTGTCCTGATTCGTTTAGACACATGCAAAAAGCATGCAAACATAAATGGTATATCTAAGAAGTTGCCTAAGCTACTGTCACCGAAGGACAAGTTAGGACTTTCCCCCGACATTGACCACAACATCCTCCTTCACCGTCTGAAATACACCATTGGACTCTCTGATAAAATACATAACTGGTTCACCTCATATCTGTCCGACAAAACGGAATACGTTACCCTGGGAAAAGCAAAATCATACACCCACAAGGTCACCTGCGGTGTCCCTCAGGGCTCAGTGCTGGGCCCCACTCTCTTCACCCTCTATCTGCTTCCCCTGGGTAATATAATCAGCAGGCATGGGGTATCCTATCACTGCTATGCTGATGACACACAGCTCTATATGAGGACAACACCCACTTCTGCTTTCCACTCTATAGCCACCCTCACCACCTGCCTGAAGGACATAGAGGCGTGGATGAAACTCAATTTTCTTCAGCTAAACAGTTCAAAAACATCATAGTTGGCACACCACATCAGCTCCGCTCTTCCACCATCACCTGTATCACCTTCTCTGGTCAAAACGTCCCTCTTTCCACATCTGTCACCAACCTAGGTGTTAAAATGGACCCCAAACTCACTTTTGACACCCACATCAAACACCTCTGCAAGACAGCTTTCTATCACCTCAGGAACATCGCCTAACTCCGTCCAACACTCACCCTGACAGATGCAGAGAAGCTTGTCCACGCCTTTGTCTCGT
Source organism: Cyclopterus lumpus (assembly GCF_009769545.1). Lineage (NCBI taxonomy): Eukaryota > Metazoa > Chordata > Actinopteri > Perciformes > Cyclopteridae > Cyclopterus > Cyclopterus lumpus. The sequence continues at coordinate 1,022,267 of NC_046976.1, read as the reverse complement.
CCAGACTGGATTACTGTAATGCTCTCCTCATCGGAATCTCTAACAGGAACATCCAGAGACTGAAACATATTCAAAACAGCGCTGCCAGGATCCTGTTAAGAGTCTGCAAATACGATCACATCACCCCTGTTCTGAAATCATTACACTGGCTCCCCATCCCACTCAGAATTGAGTATAAGCTCTCCCTCTTCGCTCATCAGTGCATTCACGGACATGCCCCCCAATACCTAAAAGAACTACTCACCCTCCAGACCTCCTCATTCAGCCTCCGCTCTGCAACCAAAAACACCCTCCAAGTCCCCAGAACCAAGCTCCGCACTATGGGCGATCGGGCCTTTTCCTCTGCAGCTCAGAGGCTGTGGAACACCCTCCCCGACCATCTGAGGGCCCCACAGACTGCAGAGGCCTTTAAACGTGACCTGAGAAAAGTCACCTTTTTAAGAAAGCTTACTGCTAAAATATCCTTTATAGGCTCTGCTTTTAAATTTATTTGAAATTTATCTTAAAAATGTTTTTGTTTTATTTTTCTGCTCTGTAGCACTTTGAAATTGTTAAAATATAAAGTGTAATACAAATAAAATGTATTATTATTATTATTATTATTATTATTATTATTATTATTATTATTATTAATGTATGCTTTCTCATGTTTTTGTTTGTGCAGATGGTGAGCACTGCCTGAGACGCAGTGGAACAGACATGATACCCAAAGCCCGGATTAGGACCCTTAAGATGACCATTGTGATCGTTAGCTCCTTCATCATCTGTTGGACTCCCTACTACCTCTTGGGGATCTGGTACTGGTTTCAACCAGCCATTATCCAGCACACACCCGAGTATGTGCACCACATACTGTTTGTCTTTGGCAACCTAAACACATGCTGTGACCCGGTCATCTACAGTTTCTACACACCATCTTTCCGGGCTGACATTGCTGATGTGGTGGCGTGCTGCTGTGGACGCCAAATCAACATGGCCTCCCCTAGTTCTGTGGATCGCCTGTCTGGACGAAGAGCTGGAGCTGCTGTGGAGATGGAGTCTGATCTGAGCTCCAACCAGCACAGTGGGAACCCAAGTTAAACAGTGGAACCTTGCATTGTTACAATAAAGCCAATGTCCTAGTGCAGCTGTTTGACGCTCATCCATAATGGAAGTTGAACAACTTTGGCTTTTCTCACCCGTTACTGTTTTGAACTGTGAAACCCTGCAGACCTGTTGACTGTCCGCAAGAAATAAGCTGTTGCTATGTATCAACATATGTGCTATTTGTATGTGATGTCCTGGATGTGACTGTAGCAATATTTTTATTTAATGCAAAAAGGTATAATATAAAATTATTAATCTCATATATACTCAAAAAGTATTCTAGACATTTGTAACGGAATTCCAGTCATTCCTGTTTTAGGGTTCTAAATATAACATTTATAAATGTTGATACATGGTTGTGTGTATATAATTATATATATATAATATTTTATCATATATAGTCTATTTGTGTTCACTTCTCTATATGGTGACAGATGCAGTGAACAATTCTTTCAGATTATTTGTGTGTTTTTTATGAATGATGGCTTTACAACTCAGAAGAGGTAGCTACATTTGGTTACCCTCCAGAATCAGTCAAAGAATTGCAGTCTGAATATTTGGTTTTATGGACCATGTTTAACTTGCATGAAATAGTTTGGACCAATAATCAGTACAGCATCTGGCCCTGGTGATATAGCGGTCAAACAAATGCAGGGCTTTCACCTATGAGACTGTTGTTGGTGCCCTGTGTGGGACCCAACGTTGTCAAATGTATTTTACTGTCAATTTGTTATGTTTGTTATGTGGACAAAAGTGGTATTGTTTCATAGCACCAGATTCTCTACAACTATGCTAATTACCATTTCATTGTTGATTTGTATTCCATACATTCTTTACCACTTATTTATATTTACATACTGTTTGTACTTTAGTTTGACACTTTTATTCAGTAAACTTTCATCGGCCTCTACTGGAGTTATTTATTGAATTGAGGGTTTACTTACTGGATAGCTTATCACCTGGTGACACCAATTTCCTAGCAAAAAGAGGTCACAACAATGACTAAAAACCAGCTGCCACAGCGCTGACTAGTTGTGTCCCACGGTAGATTGCCCTGAAAGATCACCAGCAGCTACTTGTCCCACTCGTTCTCTCGGTTCCTGCCCCTTGATATGCTGCTTTAGGCTTACAGGCTGCTGGGGGATGTTTTAGGATACACTGAGCACCTATCTCCTCTTCTCTCATACTTATGGATGAATTTACATTTCTCCATTGCACATTACTAACTCTACCTCTTCCACAGAGTCGTTGTGACTTCACGTTTATTTTGTATAGCCCAAAATCACAAATCACAAATTTGCTTTACAATCTGTACACATATGACATCCCTGTCCCAGGACCTCACATCGGATCAGGAAAAACTCCCAAAAAATAACCTTTCATGGGGAAAAAAGGGAAGAAATCTTCAGGAGAGCAACAGAGGAGGATCCCTCTCCCTGGATGGACAGAAGCAATATATGTCATGTGTACAGAATGAACAGAGTTACAACTCATCCTCTTGATGACAGATTCGGCAGTGGTTGAGGGCAAGAGATCATCAATCTTGCCTCTAATAGTTAAAATCCTTTCATTGAAGAAGTTCATAAAGTCATTACTACTGAGGTCTATAGGAATACACAGCTCCACAGAGCTGTGACTCTGTCAGCCTGGCTACAGTGCTAAAGAGAACCCTGGGGTTGTTCTTATTTTTCTCTATTACTGATGAGTAATAGGCTGCTCTGGCATTACGGAGAGCCTTTTTATATGTTTTAAGGCTGTCTCGCCAAACTAAGCGCGATTCTTCCAGATTGGTGGAACGCCATATGCTTTCGAGCTTTCGTGAAGTTTGCTTTAGGTCGCGGGTCTGAGGGTTCTACCAGGGAGCAAACCTCCTTTGCCTCACTGTCTTCTTCTTCAGTGGGGCTATCAAGTCTAGTGTCATTCTCAGTGAGCCTGTAGCACTATCGACAATATGATCAATCTGGGACGGACTAAAGTTAGCACAGGAGTCCTCCGTCACATTGAGACGTGGTACTGAATCAAATGCAGAAGGAATCGCTTCTTTAAATTTAGCTACAGCACTGTCAGTTAGACATCTGATGTAGAAACTTTTGACTAACGGTGTACACTCCGGGAGTATAAACTCAAAAGTTATGAGGTAATGGTCTGACAGAAGAGGGTTCTGTGGGAAGACCTCCAAATGCTCAATGTCAATGCCATATGCAAGAACAAGGTGGAGGGTGTGGCCAAAGCAGTGAGTGGGTTTCTGTACTCTTTGACAGAAGCAATCAAGTCCAACAATGAGATGAATGCAGTACTAAGGCAATCATTATCAATATCCACATGAATATTAAAATCTCCTACAATAATAACCTTATCAGTTTTAAGGACTAAACTTGATAGAAACTCTGAAAATTCAGATATAAATTCTGAATATGGACCTGGTGGGCGGTACAGTATAACAAATAGGATTGGCTGTAATGTTTTACAGGTTGGATGTGAAAGACTAAGAACAAGGCTTTCAAATGAGTAGTTTAGTTTGGTTTAGGATTCATTAATAGGCTTGAGTCAAAGATGGCTGCTACTCCACCTCCTCGGCCGGTGCCTTGAGGAATGTGAGTATTAATATGACTTGGAGGAGTTGATTCATTTAGGTTGACATATTCTTCATGGCTCAGCCAGGTTTCAGTAAGACACAATAAATCAATATGATTGTCTGATATTAAATCATTTACTAATACAGCTTTAGATGACAGAGATCTAATATTTAGGAGTCCACCTTTAATTATCCTGTTTTGTTGCACTGTTGCATTAGTGATGTTAACCTTTTATGACGTTATTTTTGTATGACTCCTCTTCTGGTTACTTTTAATTTAATTAAGTGGCCGTGGGACAGACACAGTCTCTATAGAGTTAAGGTTAAGGGTGGGTAACTGCTCGGATGGAAGTGCAGAGAAGGGTGGAAGACTACAACTTTGCTTCTGCTTCCTGATCTGAACTCTGGGTATGTATGTGTGTGCGTGTCTGTTTTGAAAAAATGAAAACATGGGAACAGGGACACTTCGTGTTGAAAGGTGAAAGCCCAAAATCATTAAACTGAACTTCTGAAAATCCTTGTTGAATGTGTAACTGAAGCATTCCAACTAATACAGATGTGAAGAACAATGCTTGGAATGCTTCTGAAGCATTGGTACATTTGATTGCATTTAAGTAATGATGGCAATCAAATATAAACACTATATATGTATATATTTCTTTGCTCAAAGCAAGTTTTCAACTTAACACGGTAGGAGTCAAGTGTCAAAAGAGTGTTAATAGTTACCAAAAGTACCATAACTAATTACATGGATTCTGTGAACTATTTAGAGACATGGGGTTCAGACAGGTTGCCAGTATATCACATGGCTAACTAAGCTAATCTTTTGAATGCTAACAAACGTAGACAAAGATTGACAAAACTTCAATTCAAAAGTGTTTCTTTATTTGGTTTTGGGCATGTTAGAATGTCATCAAGGAAGGAGAAAGACATTCAGGGAGAGCCCTCTGAGTCACACAGAGACCAAGCTGTTTGAAAGGAATTAGAGAGCTGAACATACTGTGTCCACTATCATAAATGTTGAATAAGTCATGTTGTCTATATGTAACTATCAACAGAAACAACACCTTACTTCAAAGAAGAGTATGCTACTGGACACCGAGTAACATTAGGATACTAACTGACAATAAATATGCTATTTGTTAACGTATAATGTTTTAAAGTGAGCCTATGTAACACAGTAGGCACAAGGCATCGTGAAATAAGGCTGTGAATTGACTAAGTAATGCCAGTTACACAATCATATTTATCTAAAATTACAACATTAAACTACTGGTCACCGTACATAAGATTAGCAGCAAATGTGTAATGCATGAAGCCAATGTGTGTTTGATCTATTATGCATTCATTTATCAATTTGCAATAGTAAACAATTGTGTTTCTTCTAACAAAAGGTTACATTGTATAATTATAAGTCACTTCCACTCTATTGCATGTGTCTGTCGCTAGACTGACAAACCTTGGTCCATAATACATAAAATATGAGCGTTTTTTTTTGTAATTTCCAAGAACTGACACCATTTTTGGGTGAATGTAAAATAAAGGTACTGTGAAAGCCCTCCAAGTCACAGCTTGGTCTCTGTTTGACGAAGGGCAGGGCCTCAGTCCTAACCGGATAAAGCTTCAGCTTTTCACTTGGCTACAATCTACCAGTGGAAAACCTCAGGAACAGAGAAGCACTTATACTCATTAAAGCTTTGGTTCATAATGATACTAGCTGGCTCTTCAGGGCAGAACAAGAGTTAGGCTTAGCAGCCTTACATTGAGTGTCTCTGGAAAACTCTCATCATTTGCTCAAAGGCCATCACAAAGTAATCCTAACAATCATTATCATATCATCCACACTTCAAAAAAAGAAAACATTTGAAATGATCATAATGAATGTTATCCGATCTAATAATAATAATAATAATAATAACAATAATGAACTTTCAAAAAAAGCAAACATTTGCTTTGGCAACTTTTCCTGTGCACAGCAGGAAGAACAAAAGACTCGAATGAAAAGAAGCAGAGAAATTAAATGTTCTAAAAGAAGCAACAAAAGCTTTCCATTTGAAAAACTAGTTTGACCGCTAAACACATCATACTACAAAAAACACATCCGTATCAAATACACTTTTTGGTATCGCATTGGTTTAACTGCTTTCAGTTGTGTCAGAAAGGAAATGTATATTGTTCTACTGTTCTTTGAGTGCACTTAAACACTCGTAAATAAAAGGTGAACCTTGAGGACTTCAATCACAATCAATCATTCCACTTTTCCGTGAAAAATAATGCTTTTCAAACGTATTGATATTATTTGTGGGCTGCACGGTGGTGTCGTGGTCAGCATTGTCACCTCAGAGCAAAAGGTGGGAATGTGAGCGTGAATGGTTGTCTGTCTCTATATGAGCCCTGAGATGGACTGGACACTCCAGGATGAACCCCAATGTCAACGCTTGTTTCTGGCTACAACGGTGACAAAACAACGCTGAAATATTTGAATGGATACATTCAAAGTCTTAATGGCATCCAACCTAAACAAATTGAATTTGAATTTCTCCTTATCAGACAAACAATATGGAATTCAATTTCAGCTGGACTTTGAATTTAGTTTTGTTCTTTGTGCTCCGCAAAGATGCATAAACATCTTGTGGTTCTTATTGAGGCTGCTGCCGTCAAGGTTCACCTATTACTAACCATTCCCACACACACATATATATATATATATATATATATATATATATATATATACATATACATATATAACCACGCCCAGAAGCATGTGGCTGTGCTTTGGGTATGAGGAAGTGTAAAGGTAAAGACTCTGAATGTAAAAAAGGCATTTGGTTACATATTTCTTTGAGATAGCTAAACATTTGGCAAGAATTCAACTACTTTAAAAAAGAAAGCAAGTATTAACATAGAAAGTCTTTCAAAATATCTGACATCTTCATTTGGTTACTCTTTAAACTTTAAATGTTAGGAATAAAATAAACAGTTCCATGTTGAAGGGTGCACCTGCAAAGACCAAACTAAAAAGATAGAAATATATTGTTTTTAAAATGACAATAAAATCATGAGAATGTTTTTGACTTGGTTCAGATGAAGCACTTTATACACAGGTGACCCTTCAAAGTGGAACAATCCAAACAATGTTGAGTAAAATCTCACAACATAATTATTTAAAGGAAAATAAAGAAAACCATCAAAATGTTTACATCTTTGGGTATCATTCAGCTTGGTTTTCATACAATATCTTTTTGGATAGGCTGACACGGTGAAACACGAGCCTCGTCCGTGCATTCAAGTATCACCTTCAAACTTTACCACCAACTCAGTCATCGAGGTCCTAGACTGACCAATTTGGAATCTGGAGAGTTAACCTAGCAGCACGGCCTCAAACTGTCATTCTTGGCTTAGCATCAGCATGCCATCAGGTTTGTGCAGATCGAACAAGCATCCTGTTTGTTTAAACTTATTTTCTTTGACTGACTTCATAAGAAAAAAATGACTCATGAATCATTCACATATATGTCTAATATTGTGAGTATTTAAAAGTCATAGATAGCCACATAATTAAGTAACACAAATGAAGCAGGCAACGCTACATGGTCTCCTTGTGTCTTCTGATGTCAGATCAGAAATGTTGAAGATTTCCAGCCAACAAGGACATGTTGACGGAAACAAAAGGTTACTTGGCTTGAACAGGAGGTTGGTAAGGCTCTTGTTGATCTCTGGTACAGTAAGGCTTAATTCAGGCTCTGCCACACTTTTGCTGTCCCTGGTTGTGTCGTGGTGAGCACTCTCTGGACTGGCCTGGTTGGTGACCGGCACAGAACACTGTCAGTGGTCAAGGAAATATGTGCTTAAGGGAAAGGGTTTCCCTATGTTTTGGTTGAGGTAGGCTTAGAGCAGCATAATCAGGCTCACATTGGCCTCAACTATGGCTCAGACATTCCTGTCAGACGGAGGTAGCATTCTTTGGTGGTGTGCAGATTTTGGCTGAGGAGTAAAGAATGCCTGTTTACATGGTTCCTCTAAATGGCTCATACGGTGATAGACAATCATTTCATATCACCTTCATAAGGCGTTCGCAAAGGCGAAGGCAAAGGTGCTTCTACCCTTTCTTATTGCAGAGGAACTGAAGGCAAAGTCAAGAGTTATGTCACTATAAATGGCTTCATTTGAGGTTTTAAGACCATAGTGCACATCTTCACAAGTCAGCTTAACAGAGGAGCTGTGAGGAATATAATATGTTTATGGAACAGACTCCCTGGAAAAGCGACGACTAATTGTGGTGTACATGCAAAAAGAAGATGACAGGACCTCATCTGGTGTGGCAATGCTCTTGTGAAGGCTTTTTCTACATGCACATGTGCATGTGCACCGGCAATAAAGGCAATACGCTTTGGTTTGAGGTAGAGGTGGAGGATGAAGGTTGGGGGGGGGGTAAAGGACCAGGATGTACCCTAGCTCTGTAAGCAGTCTGTCACAGTTTTGTGGAAGCTACTTTCAGGTTACTAGCAGCAGGTTTTGGGCAGACTAAACCTATGACTTATACCTATCAAAGGGCACAGAAGGTGCTCATTGATGGGAGGTGTGGGTTTCCTAAGTGAGGAGCAGACTGCTGGGAGGACAGGGATGTGGATGTTGATAATATTGACCAGTGTTAGCCAGTGTCCGTGCCAGGCAAACCTGACAAGTGCTGCTCAATGACAACCTGGTACTGCGCTGGACAGACTATCTGCTCACAGGAAGAACAGGACAGGGAGGAGACAAGAGAGAACAAATACAAGGAATCAGATACCATTGCAATATGGCATTATGTATGACATGCACAAGCAATGCACCAAAGTACCACTGGAGTTACCCATGTCACAATAAGACTATTAAACAATTCTACCATTCATCTGTGAAGCCTAGTTTTACTTACTGTAAAGTCTGTGTTTATAAGAGCTCTATTTTTCTCAGCTATTCCTGACCTTAGAGGTCACTTTAACAATATAATAATAATAATCCATTTAATTTATATAGTGCTTTTCAAGATACTCAAAGACACTTTACATTATACACCGTAGACACAGCTACAAGGAGCAATGCAGGGTTAAGTGTCTTGCTCAAGGACACATCGACTAGGGCGGGGATTGAACTGCCAACCCCCTGATTGAAAGACGGGCATGCTAACCACTGACCCATAGTCGCCCCGAAAATATCCTTTTAAACCCTTAAGGGACATTCTTGGAATTTGAATTTTTTACGTTTCAATCCCTTTTGCTGTGCGAATGCATCTCACATAATTAATTTTTCTTTGAGCTTAGGCCGTTCAACCTTAGTTCCTATAATATACAATAAACTGTGTAGCCAAAATACAGACACTCAGACCCTTAAGTCTGTCCTCATTGTAACAATTAAAACCACAATGATATGGCCATTAAAGTACAAAATCATGTTTTTTTTAAATTATACCAAGCTTTAAATCTTAGCCCTGGCTTCTAAATTGTACTTATATTATTTTCAATAAGTAGAAATAAAACTGTGCCCAGCATAACCTGAGTGAGTACCTGAGGTGCTAACTCCCCACTGGGCCTGTTCGCTCCATCTTTAAGCCCGCCATTGTGTCCTGTGTTGTCCCTTGGTACAGACCAGCTGTCCTGAGTCCCTTTACTGCAAAACAGACTGAGAAAAGATTCCAGCTATGAGTATATATTATGCACAACTTGACATTAGCATAGCTAAAGAATAATTCATAAAGGTGCAGAATTTTCAAAAAGCCAGTCCAATTAATCAAGGAAGATGCCTGGTCCAGGTTTGCATAATGACAGTACACATGATACATAGTTCATTGGATTATAACCAAACAAGAGTGAACGATGGAGTATAAATACATTGTAAAAAAGGATGAACAGTGTGTTGGCACTTACCTGCGACGGTACCCAAACATGAGGAAGAGAACACAGAAGATGATACAGGCGGTGCCGATATGGATGCCAATGACGATGCTGCCAAGAGAGGCCTCTCCGTCCCTGCACTGACACAGACTGTTCCCTCCTGCGAACAAAGACAGCACTAATGAACAACATCCTTCCATCACAATGCAAAAAGACAGATTCAGCCAAATGTCACACATAGAAATGGTCCATTCTTTCAGTAGTGTTCAACATATAGCTGATATTATCGTCCTAAAACAAGGTTCTGACACTCCTTACAAGTCATTTAATTGACGTTTGCTGTCTCGTGTTCCTTTGGATGTTTTGCCTGCAGCCTTTTCAGTAAGAGATCTTTCTGTCTAGCAGCCAAAATAGCTTTTAAGACGTGCCATGGATTTATTCTAGATCTTGCACAGGTATAATGTGACAAAAATATCAATTACCTTGTACTCCAAATATCAGAACATGTTTGCCTCCACTGTTTATTTAGGTTTGAGCTGTGTTTGGGTTGTGAATTTGTACATATAATTGGATAATACAGAATTACTAATTGAGATGATCCGATGTGAGGTCCTGGGACAGGGATGTCGTATGTGTACCGATTGTAAAGCCCTCTGAGGATCATTTGTAATTTGTGATATTGGGCTATACAAAATAAACTGAATTGAATAGATGTGACCTTCCTGGTGCTTTGCACTCTTCCACAGCATTCACAGGTGTTACTGAAAGCTGTTCCAGGACACGGTCTAGGGTCACACTCACCAGTGGCTTGGTCACTCACGCCTTCCTCTGCCAGCGACACCAATCTCTTAAAGCAGTCACTCTCTCCGTTCCCATTGTAGGCCACCAGCTTCACTTCATACACGGCACCGGATTCTGAAACAGAGAGCCCCAACAGAGTCAGTGAGGAGTTTGAACAATTTATTTGAAAAGAGAATGATTTGTGTCTTAACATGATGAATATCAAAGGATGTGTGTTGAAGTTGTTTTTTTCAGCACAATCTATTCAGCTACCTACAAACCTACACAGTGGCTCTAGGATCAGTGGGAATGTTGGAGTAACTGCAGACCATTATTAAATCCTCTATGGTTAATTAAGGAGAATCTCACATTGTATTAAGCCATGTCACAATCCGACAAAAGCTAACTGTGACTGTCTTATACCACATCATGGTAAATGATAAGTGGACCTGTACTTGTATAGATCTTTTCTATTCTTCCGACGACTCCAAGTGCTTTAACACTACGTGACATCATTCACCCATTCATACAGTGATGGGAGGAGCTAAGGTTCCACCTGCACATCAGCAGCAACTAACATAAACATAAAAACATGACGTATTTATTGGTCATATTACATATTTTTGACATACATACATGAAATTTGGTCTCTGCATTGTACCCATCCTTAGTTATTAAGGAGCAGTGGGCTGCTGTGAAGCACCCGGGGAGCAACTGGGGGTTCAGTGTCTTGCTGAAGGACACTTCAACATGAACTATGGAGAGAGTGGGGATGGAACCGGAGACCTCGTGGTTACGGGACGACCGCTCTGCCCTAACATTCACACACATTCACACACCGTAGGCACGGCTTCGTCTTCTTCCTGCATTACGTCTAATTCTTCTCCAGGTCACATCCTCTTGGCTTACTGGATCGCACAATGTCCTGTTATATCAAGATAACCCTTTCGGGCTGCTAATGATTGTATTCCATGCTGTGAATTGAACTGGCTCAATCAGTGGCATCACCCATTCTACAGAAAGGATCGTCAGCATCTATTTCGTAAAACGCCAACTGTACACTTCCTGTGACGTTGATCCATGGGGACACACTTCTATCTGCAATTACACCCAGGGCTGTGAGATGATGAACTCAAGAGGTAATTGTCATGCGAAACGTGAAACATGATTATTATCGGCACTGTTGTGAATGTGTGTTCAGTGAATTGTCCCCAGCACATCTCTAGGCTCCATCGGTCAATAACCTTCTAGTATTCAACCGCGTCTTAAAAGGGAGACGTTTTCTCATGGTCATGACTTCTTTTCACTTCATTTCATAGAGTGTACCTTAAGAAATAAGATAGCATGTGTTAAAATGTGTTAAAATATGTTAAAATGCTCATACTTTATTTTCTATGTCTGTTGTTCCTAATAGTTTTGGAAAAACAATGTATTTGCCACTAATTACAAATAACTATAATTTATTGCTACAGTTGAGATTCTGAGCAGTTCTTGATTTCCAGAACAATTTAAAAGACCAAATTATTTTATAATTCATGTATTATTGCACACATAATTCTGCTGTTTGGGTAACACTTTCTATGACGCCATATCTACAATGCAATATAAACATACTTTTAGATAGTATTATCTTATATTTATCACTCTATAAGCACGTATGCATATTCATAATGCTTTGTAACTATAATCAAAACACATTATAAAGTATTTTATAATTACTAATAAGATCAGAATACTTCTTAATTGATGGTCACCCATATGTAATACATTTAATATTTTTAATATTGAATTGTAATGCAAACATAAGTTACTGTTGAAAACTAACAGTATTTAGTTTTAATTATTTAAATGAATTAAAACAGATTTCAATAATATGATAGGAAAGTGTGAGACCACTAAAATAAGCCGCCGTTGATTTGTCACCTTACACACCTGCTGTGTGCACACTACACATTAAGACACACTGACTGCACAAGCACAAAGAGATTGACCTTTAGATAATATATGTAAAATGAATAAATAAGCTCTACATAGGAGTATGACTGTTGATTATGCACACACCACATAATCTAATCCAGGGTGTAAATGACAGATTATTTTCTAATTTTGTAAATGAATTTTTCGGGAGAGGTTTTAAGTTGAATTAGAATCAATGACAGGAGGAGGCACTGTGCAGCTGATGTCTCGTATTGGAATTTTTTTTTCTTGGAGGTTGAGAAGACAAGTGTGTTGTTATGGTTACAGGCATTCGGCCTGGAGGTGTCACTATGCAAACTGAAGACAGATGCTGCAGTTCAGACATGAAGTCACGGTGAGAGAGTGTCAGATGTCAATCACTCTCTCACCCAGCTTAGAGATGGTGTGGAAATTGATGTGAGAGGGCAGCTGGATGGGCTTCTGGAAGTCGGCATGGGGGACCCTGCGGTAGGACAGCCTGAAGCCCTCAGCTTTGCCTGCCTTACTGGGGAGCTCCCAGAGCACCTGCACGGCACTGGAGTTCACCACTTTGGTGAAGAAGGTGGGAGAGGTCGGCACTGGACGGAGAGCGGAGACAGAAAGAGACAAGCTGATGTAGACTAGACCAAAAAAAAGATAATGAGAACAGAGCAGGAAGTGGATTCAGCACAACAAAGACAACGGATCAGGCAACAAAAGTAAAGACACATTAATCAAAATGAACCTATCGAGTTTGATACTAAAGCAATTTTAAATGACAATTTAATGATGCATAACATATACTATTCATGGTTCTAGAAATAGACTCATGACTCAATGCACTGAATTGACTATCATTTTATTGTAAGGTGACCTTGGGTGACTTGAAAGGCGCCTCCAAATAAAATGTATTATTATTATTATTATTATTTATATATGGAAGCTGTTCATGTCTCTTAATTGCATTGCATCTCTGGTTACATAATGTACTCTTTAAACATAACATGGAACTATTTCCAATAGTGTTCACCACTTTTAGTTCAAACATGTTTTTACACCTCTTAAGCAGCCACCATTTTGAATGTGTGTAAATGAGCATTGATGCACTGAGACTCATTTGACTGTCGAGCATCTCGGGATATTTAACTTTGGCTTGTTTTTGGATGCTATTGTTTTCAACATGACTTCTCTAGCTTCTACTGGACTTTGGAATCTTATATTATTTTCTCTCATCTTTCTCTCATCATCTCAGAACACCCATTCAGTGTTTCATGCTCTTACCTCCCCCTAGTGTTGTAGTCACCACGGTGTGGGACTGCTGGCTGGCTCCCAGAGGAGAGTACGCCTTCAGGTAGAGGGAGTAGGTGGTGGCTGGTTCCAGGTTGGTCACATCATGCTGGAAGGTACCTTTACTGATAGCTTCCTGCAGCTCCAGACTGTCAGGGTCTGAACCACACACACACACACACACACACACACACACACACACACACACACACAGGCATTTAGATTTAGTTATAATTACTAACTAATTACTATAATTACTAACTAAACATGTTTGCATTTGAAGTACAGATGGTTTCTTTCTAGGAGACTTACTGTGCGTGTGTGTGTGTCTGCTGACACTTACCTCCTATCTTGCGGATGTGCAGGACATATCCGATGATGCTGTCAGTGCCGGTGGCCGGTGGCTGGCTCCATGTGATCTGCAGGGCGTTGGTGGACAGCGCGCTGGCAGCGAGGCCTTGGGGGGCGGAAGGCAAGTCTTTAGCCTGGGCCACAGCTAGACGGGCACTGGCTTGGTTGGTACCGGCGCTGTTCTCTGCGATGCATTGGTAGATGGCCTCATCCTCTGAACTGATACGGGTCAGAGCCAGAGTGCTGCACAGATAACAACAAACAGCTGCATCAATTCACTGCTCGTCACATCTAATACTACTACCACTTGCACTACTACTACGTCTACTACAGCTAGTCAGTATTATTACAATGGCTACATAGTGCCATCACCCACCTGTTGTTATTGGTCAACTTGACGTTGTGTCCAGGCATCAGGACCTTGCCGTTCTTCAGCCAGATGAGGTGAGGCTCTGGGACGCCCTGGGCCACACAAGTGAACACAGCACTGCCCCCTGCTGGTTTGGACACAGACTGTGGCCACTGCAGGAACTCAGGAGGAGCTGAGGAGAAGCAGAGGGAGGTGAGACAAGGTCACAATATAAATCTACATAACAGACTCAGGTTCCCCATGAACCCAGCGGCCCTCCATGACCAATGACCAATGTCATGGACACATTCATTTAAAAATAATATATTTACAATTTACAGCTTCAAAGATGTTTACTTTTTGCATTGGCATGCATTATGTCAAGCTCTATTCAGTGGTTTGGTTGATCAAGGTCAATTATAACACTTGAATAAATCAGGTTGAGATGGAATATGGCCTCTTTAACTTCCTAAAACTAGCTATAAGCTAGTTTAAATCCAAGTGTTCAAATAAAGATATAATGGTGTATTTCATAATCATTTGACTTTCAGGTGTTTTTATGCAAATAAAATAGACCATAGAGTGAAAAGATAACATTTAGAATTCACTCTGACTTCAGGACGGGTGAAACTATATTGCAGTGGTAAAAACACTCAAGCCTTGCTGTCAATTCTAGTTCTTAGAAAGAAGATCGGAACCGGCAAAAAAAAGAATCAGCAGGTCAAACTTTAAAAAATCGTTATCGGCCAGTAAAATTGCAATCACAGCATCTTCATCAAGGGTTATTATAGTCTCTCCCATAACATCATCCAACGGTGCATGTTAAGTTATCAAACGTTCTGAATAAAAACCATCACATCCTCCAGACTGCAAGAGGGATATCTTTCAGGATTTCTGTTTATTCATAGACTTTGTTTACATATATTAATTAGAACATCATGTTTTTAGCAGAGCAGAATAAGTGTGGTCCGAAATGAAAAAACATCAGTACCCAGATAAAAGGAAAAGTCAAATTGACGTAGATGATACTCTGAAAACCTCCTCAAGTCATTTAGAAAAACGTAGAACGTTTCATTACAGTCTGTGCTTTCACTTCATATGTCGTGGATGTCTCTCCAAACCCCAAAGGATAGTCAGGTTCCTTTAACACACACCGCCTGCTGACCCCAGCCAGTCCTCGGCTGTGTACATGAATGGTTGACTGCTCCTCTTGACACCCAGTTCAATACTAGAGGCACATTAGACATGCATAAGCATGGGCAGCAGTATTTAAGCCCTAAACCCCCTCCCACTTCAGCCCACGCTCAGCATCTCATTGATCTATTGACCTCAACACCCTCTGTGAACCCCAACCCCCCAACCATCCATCCATGAGCCAGGGGGTGGCGGGGGGTCAAGAGGATGACCATTTCAATAAGGACACATTCATCTCTGCAGTTTCTTCATTTGTATCAACTCTCCCATGAAGGAGACAACAGAATGAAATGATACACAACACAGGAGCAAAAAAAGTAGACCTGGTTTTCATATCAGCCTCTTGTCACGCTTGCAGAAGAAGAACGTGTGGGACGAATGTTTAGTTTCAGGCAACACAACTACCTTGTCTACGTTAGAAAAAAAGGTCATGATTTGTGTTTCAATGTATAAAATGTAACAAGGTAGGAGTGAGCGTACTTCACCTTTATTCTTTATGATTCTTTTTCCAGCGTGGAGGCGTGAGAGTACAACAGGGTGAGATGTACAAATCATTATCGTTTAGGGGGTGAAGTATTCCTTTAATATCCCTTGTGCAGTGATTAAGAACTGCATTTGAAATGTCTTCATTTAACAAACACCTGCCAGCCAAAACAAATGAAATTGTTTTTATCGCCTCCTCTCCTCTGATGACCACTTCCTCAACATCCTAATCTTAGTGGACCTCAGTGCAGCCTTTGACCATCAGCCACTCCATCCTCCTCTCCTGTTTTGAGTCCTCCCTCCTCATTACTGGTACAGCCCTCTCCTGGTTCAAGTCTTACCTCTCCGACCGCCAACAGTTCATTAGCATCAATAAATTCAAGTCTGACACAGCCTCAGTCCCTCAAGGTTCAGAACTCGGCCCCCTCCTCTTCATCCCCTACTTGCTCCCCCTTGGCAACATCATACCACGGTCTCCACCTTCACTGCTACACCGATGACACACTGCTCTACATCTCCACCAAATCCATCATACCCACTAACTACTCCACCATCAGCAACTGCCTCAACAGATACAAAGACCTGGATGCAAGCCAACTTCCTCAAACTCAACATCGACAAACCTGAAACCATCATCATCCTCATCTTCATCATCGGCCCCAAATCACTAAACAAATCCTACCACAACTTCTCCCTCTCCATCGATGGAACCTCGGTTCCTGCTTCCACACACATCTGTAACCTTGGTGTCATCTTTGATTCAACCCTCTCCTTTAAACGCCACTTCAAGCACATCACAAAAATACATTTTTTTCATCTTAAAAACATCGCCCGTCTAGGCCCCTCTCTCTCCTCTTCAGCCACAGAAACCCTCATCCTCGTCTTCATCACCTCTCGACTGGACTACTGCAGCAGCATCCTGTACGGCACATCCACCAAAACCATCAACAAACTACAACACATCCAGACCTCAGCTGCCCTTCTCCTCTCCCAGTCCCACCAGAGACCACATGGCCACGGTCCTTCAAAAGCTCCACCGGCTTGAACTGGATTCTTTGCTCTATGGGGATACAGCAAAGAATCCAGTTCAAGATTCTCCTCGTCACCTACAAAGCCCTTCACAACCCTGAACCCCTTCATACCTTTCTGACCTTCTGCATCGACACGCTCCCACCCGCAACCTCAGATCTGCAGATGTCATCTCTCTTGTATACATTCTATTGCATCTCTGTATTGTAATGCAGTTTGACCATAATGGATTAGCTATCTCAAGACAATTTACACTAGTATATCAAATATGTGTGTGTGTGTGTGTGTGTGTGTTTGTGTGTGTGTGTGCTCATTATAGCTGATGGGTAGATGTCCACCCATTCATCTGTTCAGCTGTCCCACCATCATGTTAGAAAGTGTCAGGCATCCTCAGACGACCGTTCATCAGTGTCCATACTCTGTATTGATCAGTGATTCTGTTGACCTCATAACTTTGCGGGGGGGGGGGGGGGGCAGGGGGGTCCATACATCTGTCATGCTTGGACAGGCTCTGAACATAACTACATTTACATCCGTGTAAACCCTAAAACTGCTAAAAGTGCAACATGTCGCTAAAGCACAGTATAGATTGGATGAAGAGTGAATGTATTTAAATATTAATGAATAAAGGTACTCCAAGAAACATTTACGGTTCTGCAAAGAGTATTTTAATGTGTAATACTTTAAAGGTCCTCTTAACTATTTACAAGGATGTTAACTGGAAACAACTATGTAATCCAGTACCAATTTTATTTTGCTTTCACAGAAAGAGTCAATAAATTAGAAAGTAGTTACTTCAATGTATATAGTAAGAGTGCATAATCAGTGGTATGAGTTGCTGGAATCAGTACAATATGTTTTACAGTACTGTACGGTAAATGCTGTTGATTAAAGAAATACAATATTTTCTTTTGAGATTAGGTGGAGTATCAAGTAATATGACATTCAAATACTTAGATAAAGTACCTGTAGTATTTGTTTCTAACACCAAACACATTTTGACAGTTAGTATGCTTTATTTCAACTCCCCCCAAACCTTTTTACTGCCAGATTTGACACTACATTGAAATTGTACTTAATTACACCCCTTAAATAAATGCACATTTGGGCCTGAAGTTGTGTGGCTCGGTGTGATACTGAAGAGTTCTTTTGCTGATGTTCCCATTTCATGTGAGAAGTGCATTGAGGCCCTTACTGGGATCTGCATGATAAAAGATCTGCAGCTCATCTCTCCTGCAAAACAGGTCGAGAAAAGGAGGAAGGAGGGAGGGAGGGATTCGCCAACATGGCTGTCCATCCTTTGTGTCTCCCTCTCCGAGATGACACCCTGGTTGCCATGACCCCTCCCCCCCGCCCATTCATCTTCCTGCTCTCCCTAATTTACATTGAGACCACACCTCCTCTCTCCGTCCACCCCTCTATCTGTCTGTCATGACTCCACGGCCTCCTCCCTCCCTCCCTCCAACTGTTTTCACACACACCGCATCCTCCAGGTCAGGGGTCAGAAGTCGTAGGTCATTAATTCCCTTGGCACCCCCCTCGTGCACCTCGCACCCTGCATTGACCGTCTAGCTGTCCTCCACTTTTTTGTCTCTTTGTATGTCGTCTTCTTTGTCCCTTCATCGTGACCATGACCGTGGAGACACCCACACACATTCACACACACACACACACACACACACACACACACACACACACACACACGCCGGTCTCACGAGTTCCCACCGCATTGACTTCAGCTGGATAATAAGAACATTCACCTTCACATTTTATTATGTCTAATTGCTCAAATTAAACACTTTTTAAAATCGCAAACAAATCTTTTGTTCTCTAGATTTAAAAACGTGTTCTATTATTTAGAAGTGAAATCAAATACATGTTTACGGATGCTGATATCAGCGTCTGCACAGTATGAATGATAATAAACGCTTGCTAACCCATTACAAGCACAGCCTCAGCTTGTTAGTGTGACCCACCGAGCTGCTGTATTAAACTGACGTTGTAGCTAGAAAGACAACATACTCGTGATTCGTGTTTCAGAAACATCACCTGCATTTCTGCTATGAACACACAGTGCTGGCTAACCAAAATGTTGCTAAGTGACACAGTCAAAGACTTTATGAACAGAAATAGTACATCAAGATCTGTATCTACAGTCTTGAAACAGACACAGTCACAACAAGTTAAAGTTAAAGTTCCATCTTCTATATAACTTGTCCAACACTGGTCTTAATAAGGGTTATATTCTTCAGTTCCACATATGATGGATTTTTAAATTAGTCCCAGTATTGTAAATCTACAGACGTTAGGCAATAATTTCAATAAAATTCAAGCAAAATAAATTGATTTAGTATTTGACCACCGGAAGTATCTTCCTAGCTGTAGGAAGAGGGGTTTTGCAACAGCCTTTGAAATAGAGAGAAAATAAACCAGGAAATTGTGACTCATAACCTCAGTATTTTTAAAATGCTGCTTATGACCCTCTTCTCAGCTATATGTCGTTAGTTAGTTAATACATAATCAATGGTCAGAACTGATGGAGAGTTGAGTGCTTTGCTCAAGAAAACCTCAGCAGTATGTCTCTGCATGGCCTCACCTTGTACAACGAGTCGTCCCAGAGCAGTCCGTCTCATTCTGGTGCCGGGCCGATTGGCAGCACACACATACACACCAGAGTGCTGCAGGGAAACATCTGAGATCATCAGGTTGCCGGTCCCCAGAACCTGGATACCCTCCACCCCAATGGAGCGTCCGTCTAATGGACACACAGAGACATACAGAGGTGGAAATAGAACTTAAAACATGCTTACATTAGTTATTAATTATCCTCTTATCAAATAAATTGACAGTATATTAGAAATTTCCAGTGGTACCTAGCCTGCTCCAGGAAACAATGGGCCTTGGGTTTCCTGTGGCGATGCACTCTAAAATGGCTGTCTGATGGACGGTGATGGTCAGATTCTGGGGTCCTGACAGGATGACTGGCTCCTTGTATGTTCTGGGAGCTCCACCTGAGAGGAGGATGGAAAACAAAAAGTGGTAAGTTGTAAAAGCCTCCATTTTGGGATAAAAGCAATGTCTGGTTCAGTCGACGACTGATGTATGGGAACATCTTAAGTTGTAATGGCAAAAACATCAGAGATACAGTGACGACAATGACCTCTACGGGTACATCGACACACCCCATATGTTACTGTGATACATGCAGAAATGAATAACACAGTTAGGGCCATTGTTCACTCCACAGAGTTCTTTCTTTAACTACGTGTATTGTATGCTACATGTCCACCTACCAGTGATGTTGAGCATGGCCTCGTGGCTGAAGCGAGTGTTGGCGGAGTTGGTGGCGACACAGCGGAAGACCCCTGCATCCACCTGCCTCACGCCTGTCACCTGGAGAATACCCATTGGCAGGAGAGTGTATCTGGACAGGGAGGAGAGAATGTTCCAAAAATGGAAAAAATAGGTGGTGCAGTATACTAGTTAGAAGGATATAGATATTTGTAGCTTACACACAAGTAGTGTTTGATACATGTTGACAGTTGAGATCGTACAGTAGTAGTTGAAGGAGCTGCAATGTGTGTATGGTGTTACCTGTTGTCGGTGGTGTTGAGTGCTACTCTGTCTCTCTCCCAGGTGATGTTGGCCTCAGGTACTCCGTTGATTTGACACTGGAAGCGAGCTACGCCTCCCTCATCCACAGACATGGACAGAGGGTGGGTGTGGAACTTAGGAAGAGCTGGGGAGCAAGCCACACAAAGACCAGTCGTAATCAGACACTGATATGGATGTTATCTTGAAACTTGCACGACATGACAATCAGTTTACCCGTCAAGGCTGCCACTGCTTAATGTTTTTAGTCTGCAATAATGTCTGCGGTGGCTCTGGAGGAGCTTTGTCAAGTCTGAGAAGACAACCCTGGTGACATCATAATGATGCCTGCTCAACTGTCAACTGTGGTTGAGTGAGTAGATGAGTTTTTGTAGAGGTGGGAGTTTACTGGACAGGGAAGGTCTAACAAAAAGATACTATTGGTAATATTAAAGGAAGAATAATATCTAGCGTTTCTGGAACATGTTGATGGAGATGATTAGTGGCTTCTATCTCTTTTTCATTATCTCTTCTGCCAAATGTTACAACTTCAAGCCACTTCTCTCTCCTGGTATTTCCAAGTGTGGAAGTCAATATAGTTCCTATCAGCCTTTTGTTTACAATCTGCTATTGCTATAACCCACTGGGATGGTAAAGCATACTAAGCTATTTGAGAAAATATATTGTGTTGTCAGATTGTCAAAACTTTAAAAACAGAAAGGTTTACTAATCCATCTCTGCACACCCATTTTCACATTAATACTTTTCTCTCTTTCATGTGACCTTGCATTGTGCAGAGTTTGGGTTTGGAATATAATTTGTTACTGTAAATCATGACATACACAACCACAGTATTACCATGTCTTGTATTACCAAAGGCTCAATGTGGCGGAATTTCTACTGAAGGTTTGGAATAGCCTAAAACATTGGACTACTTCCAGGATGTACACACACACACACACACACACACACACACGCACACACACACACACACCCGCACACACACACACACACGCCTAATGACCTTGTGGCCATAATCAATGTAGTTGTATACCACAGACGAGTAAGGAGGGGGGGGGGGGGCAATTGAGAAAGCACCATGGCAACACATTGCTTTGAAGTAAGACCGCCTTGAGATGTCTATAATTCTGGATCAACTATAAAGCCCTGGTTTTATTGGTCTGACTGAAAGTGTGGAGGTGGGGAGGAAAAGGAAGAGTAGTGCAGGTGTGTGTGTGTGTGTGTTTGTGTGTGTGTGTTCAACACATGTACATTACTGTACACTCCTACATGTGCTGAGCAGAGTAATTTACAGGTTTTCCATAATAAGAAGCTGGTATGTTTTGGTGAAGACTTTGTTCTCTGATCAAAAGGTCCAAGGGGGGCATGGGTTGCTAAGTTTGATGCAGAGGTGTTCACCGTGTGAAGTATCATTTATAACAAAGACTATGGGATAATCTGACAGAGAAAGGGCAACAAGATACCCTGCGCAGGTTTATGGCCTGTGGATAATGCAGGGATGGACTTTAAAATGCCTGAAGAAATGACTGTTAATCAAATTCTGTTTAGATTTTCTTAACACAATCCTCATCATAACAACACCTGAAAGTTTAAAGAAGCTAATTAAAGCTGACTTTCCTTCTTAAATAGTGAGCTGTGAAATGTAATGTGAAGAGCCACTGGGACTGCAAAAAACCTAATTTATAAAAATGCTGCAACAAAAATCACCTGGTGGAGTCAAGATCAGGTTACGTAAAATGAAAAAATCAGTTGTGAAACTTAGTGCTCTTGAAAACCTGCACTCTAACCAAAGCAGATTATTATTATTAGCAGATTCCAGTATTTTTAATTTGACTACTTACAGGTCAATAGTCAATCAGGCAATACACTCAGGATTTCCCAACAAGAAAATAAGATTTACAGAAAATATTATTGGGCAATTGATAAATAACAATATAGAATCCAAGTAGTATAACTATTTGTACAGTTGTGTGTTTGTTGGGAGACTCATGATCTCAGTATTTCTAAAATCCTGACAACAGCCATACTTAATATGAAATGTATGTTTTGATCATGATGATGAATGGTAGGAAATTGGATAATAAAATATTGATTTTATTCTTGTAAATATATATCATATTGTCTCTAAATTTTATAATTACAATATCACTTTCTAAATGTTAATTGTTTTCAAATACAGTATATGAGATGATGATCTCATAAATAGGATTTCTATATTTCCATATCTCATTGATGTAGCTGTAGGAACTCATGAAGTATCGTTGTTGGATGCCAATCACTCTCAAATTTCCAACTCAACTCATTTGCTCATCAGGGAATAAGATAACCAGTGACATTATTTCTTCCCCTCCCCATGTAATAAGTAAATGGTTTTAAAGTTTATGTAATTGTATGGCATAACCACAACAAGTATATTGAATGTAACAGTAATGTGCTCATCAAACACTTACATGCCAAAAGGACTTTGGCCTTGCGGCTGACCAGCATGCCATAACGATTTTGGGCCGCGCAGTCGTACTCGCCCATATCCGCGTCACTCCCCTCTTTGCGTTTCTGGAAGCTCCGGATGAACAGCGTGCCATTTTCCAGCACCTGAACCTGTGGGCTGG
This sequence comes from Cyclopterus lumpus, assembly GCF_009769545.1. Taxonomy (NCBI): domain Eukaryota; kingdom Metazoa; phylum Chordata; class Actinopteri; order Perciformes; family Cyclopteridae; genus Cyclopterus; species Cyclopterus lumpus. The sequence continues at coordinate 999,107 of NC_046976.1, read as the reverse complement.
TGGGTAAAGGCGCCCCGTTTTTACGCCACGTGACCATGATTGGCTCCTCACCCTGCACCCGACAGTCCAGCATGAGCGGGCGTTCCCTCACTGCGATCACATCACTTGGTTCAAGCAGGAACGACAGCTCCGAGGCCAAACAGCCACCTGCATACGTGAAAGAGAAGAACAGGTCATCAGAGAGAAAGGCTGTATGACCACAAATATACTTCCTTGAAATGATAATCTGTTGTATATTAAGCCTCAGTCAATGTACATGAATACATTTGTTTATTGACCTGAGTTTCTGATCCAAAAGGGACTTGAGGTCAGTGTCTGCACTTCCATTAGAGCAGTTTCACACATTTGGAAGACTCACGCTTAGTTTGGCGAGAAGGTCTTAAAACATTGTACATTACATTTCATTTAGCTGACGCTTTTATCCAAAGCGAGTTACAATCATTCATACAAACTCGATGATCCACAACGTTAATCATTTTATTTACCTTCCTTTGGGCAATATTATCAGGAAACACTCCATAAACTTTCATTGTTATGCAGATGATACTCAATTATATCTATTGATCAAGCCAGAAGAAACCAACCAGCTCGCTAAACTTCAAGCATGTCTTAAAGACATCAATCTTCTATCTTAGGATACACTGAGCACCTATCTCCTCTTCTCTCTCTCCTTATGGATGAATTTACATCTCTCCATTGCACCTTATTAACTCTGATTCCTCCCCGGAGTCGTTGTGACTTCACGTCTCATAGGGTCCATTGGACCTGGAGGTGTCTGATTCTGGTGAGCCGGCCTCCCGCGTTGGCCCTGCTGATGCGCCGCCCCCCCTCCTCTCTACCTCCTTCTGTTTCATGGATTGGAGTTCCATTCATACATTGTCATATTCATGTAATGTGTTTATGTAACTTTGTAAATGCTGTTCATTCTGTACATATGACATCTATTGCATCCGTTTCTTCCCTTTTTTCCCTGTAAAAAGTTATTTTTTTATTCGATGTGAGGTCAAAGGTCAGGGATGTCGTATGTGTACAGATTGGAAAGCCCTCTGAGGCAAATTTGTAATTTGTGATATTTAGCTATACAAAATACACCATCATATCTTAAGGGGATTATTACCATATTACCCCACTAGAGAGCTTATAGTACCATATTCCTGTATTAGCTGCTCTGCACTGGCTCCCTGTCAAATCAAGAATCACATTTAAAATTCTTCTCCTCACCTACAAAGCCTTGATTGCTGATGCACCATCATATCTTAAGGAGCTTGTAGTACCATATTGCCCGACTAGAGAGCTGCGCTCACTAAATGCGGGGCTACTTGTGGTTCCTAGAGTCCTAAAAAGTAGGATGGGAGCCTTCAGTTATCAAGCTCCTCTTTTATGGAACCAGCTTCCACTTTCAGTCCGGGAGGCAGACAGTCACCTCATTTAAGAGTAGACTTAAGACTTTCCTGTTTGATAGTGCTTATAGTTAGGGCTGAATCAGGTTCGCCCTGGTCCAGCCCCTTGATATGCTGCTATAGGCTTATAGGCTGCTGGGGGACGTTTTAGGATACACTGAGCTCCTCCAAATAAATCTGGCCTGCCCAAACAGTCCAGCGGTCCTTCTAACTACGTCCACACCTTGGCACACCAGTCCAAAAATCCAAATGAAACTGTCATATAGAACCAAAGGGAGTTTTTGCTTTAACACAGATGAGTTGTATACAGAGGAGCAACCTTGAACTGCTGGAGTAAAGATTTTGTTTCTAACAATTTTACATCTCAAAATAACAACTAAGACAAAAGCACAAGGGGAGGCTACTCTGTTGGACGCCAAGTCTCAGAGAACGCCACAAATGTGCCTGAAAAAACACACTCAACACAAGAAACCACCTAATTTGATTGATGGTGCATTTGGTTGTGTGGCCTATAACGCTTTAAGTGATGGCCAGCCACAATGAAAGCGGGATGCAGAATGCCAGTGAGTCATCCAGCCAGAGAGGGCAACAACAATACCCAGCTGGGGAGGAGAACACTGGCAATGGTTGCTGGGGTCAAGTTAGGATGCCCTCCATTGAAGGAAGGGGCCAATTGTGACAATAGTGTTGTGACTATGCTTATTTGCACCTAACCCACAGTAACCTCTGTAAAAACTCCTGTCAGCCACCATGCACCCAAGAGCACCATCTGCCCCTTCTTATGCATCCCCTCCACCCCTCCCGTCCGTTCTCGTTCTTTCAGATCCATCTCTGAGGTGACTTTCCCATGCCACCAGAGCTCTCTTCATCACCCTTGTTCCCTCCCCTGCGTGACCTTGGTGACACTCCCAGTCTTCCCCATTTTCTTTCAGTCTTTTTTGCTGTTAATGTCCTCACATACAAAGAACTTAGAACCCTTGCAGTAGCCGCTTTCCGAAGCTGCAAGGCAGTAACAATGGCAGTTGCACTTGAACCTGCACAATACCTTATTAATGTCACTGTGTAATCTTGCATCTGTTCAATCAAATACACCCTTTAGGTCAACTGAGCTGTGAGTCACACATTTGTTGTTGTCCAGCCACTTCGAGCATCATATCCCACACACAGCAGTTTGCAGCTGTTGAAGTTAATTTACCCTTTGTAGACCAGCTGATGCTCCTGTGTTGAACATTATTATCAGTACACTGATTATGTATTTCTAGTATATCTATTTGTATTGATATTTTATTATTATTGAAAATCTAAAACAAACACATTTTCTCACTTAACTACCAATATCTATATATATATATATATATATATATATATATTTATATATATATATATATATATATATATATATATATATATATATCTTTTTCATTTGTGCCTCTCCTTCAATACAATGTCATTTGGTTTGTTGTGCACACAGCAAAATATCCTCCAGCAGCAGCTATATTTAGCACAAGTGCTTTCCGTTGGCCATACCTGATAAATGGTAATGATGGAAGTATCATGGCATTGCATATACAAATACCACAAAGTTTGCCACTTAGACATTACACTGTTCGGCAGTAATTCTTCTGGATATGAGCAGGTTGATGACTCATGTTGAAAGGTTGTTGGTAAAATGAACATACAGGTCTTCATGATCTCTGGGATTGGCCTCACTGATGTGTCACATCAAGAAATGAGCATCAGCCCTCGTTCTAAGGAGAGATCTCCAGCAGATGCAGCCAGTTGAAAGTGGATCTGGGCTAATAGAACACTGCAACGCCCTTGAGCTTCCCATCCGTCAGGCCTGGTAATGAAATCCAGGGCTCCCAAGGGGGACTTGCATCCCATCGAACACATGGCATTGCAAACTGTGAGGCCCAAAAGGCTGGGGTTATGGTAAGTAAGGTTAATATTAACACGGTTTTGTCACAGGGTATTGGTTCCTAAAAACACTAATGCATAATAACATCTTATTTATGTGCCTGCCCTCTTTGATTATCAACAATACAAGGGTTTGAATGGTTATTTAAAAATATATTCTGATACAATTACTAATTAGCTGCTAAAATGTAGTCAGTAACCTAATCCAAGTATTACAATATCAAAGTGACATAACTTGATTACTTTTCATTACTTTTGGATTACCTCAAAAAGAAATACGCGAAAATAAATAAATTAGTAAAGAGCGCAAATGTGGATGGTATTATATGATTCTTTGATTTTATTTTGTGTAAGTCTAACTGAAAACAGTTACCGTTATTCCCCAAGCCTAAACATTACAATGTCTACATGGCAGGTGCACACTGCAGGATGACTTCTAAAGACTGGTTGCTTACATTTTATTTATTATGTATTTATTATAATGATATATTATCTTAGAAATTTAAACTATAGGTGTTAATTCAACTCTGTAATTATTTTTAGGCTTGGGTGAACAAAATAGGAGCATAGTTTAGTACAATACGGTCCAATACAACACCACCTCAAAGTACAGCTCCAGAAATGAGTGGGACTATCTTCATAAATGTGGGGTTCATTGAAGGGATATTGTATGGGATCACTTTAGATTGTACAGGAATATCAAATAAGCCATAACTCATGAAGCGTGACTAAGTGCATAGCATTAGAGATTGGAATATTTTCAATATCGGGCATGGAGTATAATGAGATTTTTTGAAGGGAGGGGGTTGTCCAGCAACCCCCACACTAGCACCCGGTGCTTGTAACCCCGAGCCCCTCAGGGGTCATGAGACAGTCTGAGGTGAGGAGGGTGGATGTGTAGATGAGGGTGGGCGGGTTGGCAGCTTGTGTCCAACCTGAGCTACTCTCCAAAGATCTCCACTGTTATTGTCTAGGGGGACTCGCCCCTGACGTTCACAGGTTTCTGGCCACCTCCCATAAAAAAAATGTCAGAGAAAGAGAGAAGGGTCCTGAGTTTCTTCATCCTCTCTCCCATTTTAGACATCCTTGATTGAAAGGAAACTTTGGAGGACTGTATGGATTTGAGCAAGGAATGAGGGAATAGAATGAAACTGAGAAATAGTAGGTTTGGGCTGAGAATAAGGTTTTAAGACTTAGCTTCATATTCTATGGATTCAAGGCACATATCTGCAGACATCATATTCAAGCAAATGTTTGATAACTGATTTAAATATTAACAAATATGAACAAATCAGTTCTAATATTCCCTTTCTGGCCTCTTTTTCTCTCATATCCGTATCAGAGCAAGCAGTTTAAACAATACATGTGTAGTTGAAGGCCTAAGCTGGAAGATGGGAATGGCTGGCTAGGCATGACACCCATTACCTCGGGCTTCCTCCTTTGTTCTCCTCATGGGAGTAAAACTCTCCTTGTTTGGAGATGGTGGGTTCTCTCAGCTGTAGGAGGTCTGCAAAGGTCTTTGGTTTAGATCAACTGATGGTCATTTACTGGCTGTCGTAAGTCAAGTTCAATGTTTCTGAGTTTATCTCAGGAATGAATGTGTTCATGACTCATAGTGTTATTTCAATTTATAACAGGTATAGTTTTAGGCTGCTTGTACTACACACGCTTATTTAATTATTCAACAACTATATTAAGCTCAGTGTGTTTAAATCAGTTTTTAAAAATATATATATTTGTGGAGATACAATACACAAGTTAAAGTACCAAAACAATACTACTTTCTTTTGTTGGTATCAGGCCCTATTCAACACATTCTCATATAACTTAATCTTGTACATTTCAAGAATGTATCATGTGATAAGAAAACCATAGTCTTAAGGTCAATGCCATTGTTTTACCATAGTTGTTTTCAGACTTGGTCTTTTTAGACTGATAACATGCTTAACGATGCATAAACTGATATTGGCCTTGGGCCCCTGGGCCCCTGGGCCCCGGCGCCTAGGACGTCCCATCTGCATTTGGATGTCAGTGCAGATTTAAAAAGACTGTCCAGAACCATGGTCCCCACCAGCCAGGCAGATCAATAAGCATTGATCTCTCATGTTATTGAGAGGAGGTCTCTTTGTTTGTCCTGCAGTTTTAATCAGTGAGTTGTCAGCTCACAGAGTGTATGCAGCAACTCTTTTTAGGGAAATCTCATTAAAAGCAAAAAGCCTGGCAGGACCCCTTACAAAACACAAGCTAATAGGACTCCCAGAGAGAGCTGCTACTGCAAGATCATGGGAAGCACGATTGGACGAATGAAACTGATCTAATGGAACAAGAATAGTAGCATCACAAGAGAACTATTAGTTATAGGGCCTTATGCAATTCCTGTGAATTATATGGGACCACTGAATTTGCTTTTTAAAAATCTAAATAACTTACTGCTTTACTATGGAAAGCTTAACCAGTTGGACATGTACTACCACTACTGGGGAATTAGAAGCTGCCCAGTCATGTTTCAACCACTCTGTGGCACTGGACATAGAGCTGACATAAGAATTTTAGCATTAAGGATTTCACATATCAACTGAAATAAAACAAAAAAACAATAAAAGAAGTATAATGGACTAGTTGCATTGCATTACTGTGTGCTTGTTAACACCTCAAATAGTCAGGTCAGGAATGGATGAGGGCCTCCTACAGCAGGTCCCATCAGCCTCATAACCACATCTTTACGTGGCTCAAATCCTCTTAGCATTAGCCTAAACCCTCCACAGATTGAGATGTTTGCCTTTTTTCTGTCACACGCCAGCCACCACAGGCCCTTTGTGTCCCAGCTGTGGATTAAACCAAGGGGTGTTTTTGCTTGCCTCCTCCATCGTGTTCACTGCATGTGTGAATCTGAGTGAGGAGCCCAGACAGGGGAGGGTTGTTGGGGACGTCATGGGCAGCTGGAGGGGGATTACCTTCCACACACATATTTGTAATAAGGTCTCAATCTGAGCTCAGTGTTATGGAGATGAGGGTGTGAAGGTCAGCTCACTGAAGACTGAGGACTTGGGGGCGGGGGGAACTATTGTGTCTGTGCACCCCCCACGCAGACTGATCTGCTGACCGGGACCCCCTCCCTGACCTTTGGGAGGGGAGGGGGTCCCAAGGTCAGAGGTCACCAACTCACCAAGCTAAGGAGTCTAAACTGCTCCCCTTCACATGGAAATCTGCTGTTTCAAATAAAACATTTCTTCCCCATCTACAACCTCCTGGGTTATTTGAAATGTTTATGATGTGATAATCGTGCCTGAAAAACAAATTAAGGTACCTGACCTTCAGGCATTCCATTCCTACTGAAATGCTCTTTAAATAAATGTTTGAAAGGTATTTATGTATTCATATGACCTCAAAAAATGAAACCCTATTGCAAACAATTAGATCAAGTTCAATGTTTCAAAATAGAATCTGAATCTTTTTCTGGAGCTTTCTGCTCTTCACATTCTTTCAGTGGAGTTTGTTTTGTGGAAATCTCCAGAAAAATGCAGTGAGTGGATCTTGAGTTTTTATTAAGCTATATATTTAGCTATTTGTAAAACTTCCAAGTTCAAGAATAAACTTTCTTGGTTAGTGTTTTGATGACGTTCAATTTTAACCTATAATGTTCATTCAATATTGATAATTATATGTTTTGACCAGTTTATATTCATATGCATAGGAGTTATTTAGAGAATTACCCCACCCCCCCAAAGACATTCAATAGGCCTCTGCGTACACTGTTTTACTGGGAAGAAAGTGACACAATGGTCAGTTAATTTGCATAGTGTTCTAAAAGCAATAAGATGTTATTCAACCTTTTTCCATATACTAGCTTTAAATAGACTACAAGGTATGTAAACATGTATTTACTGCATTATACATTTGTGTTGAAGGTTCATTCTTGGTCTTGTAAAAAACAGTTAGAATGTGTGGCTCTGAATTGCCCTCCCTCCAGGAAGGCCACAAGACCAAGGCAATGCTGTGATAATGCTTTTTGTCACATTTGACATGAAGATTAGTACATTAGCTCCAGTTTGTATGCAGACATTTACAGTCACTTTAAGTTTGCATATTGTACATATTTGTGCAGGGGATCGAGGAAAAACAATTCACATCCATATATATATATATATATATATATATATATATATATATATATATATATATATATATATATATATATATATTGACAAGAGCGTAGAGTCATCTGAACAGATCATTCAGTCCTTATTAATAATAATACCTGGATTAGTAAATGAGGACAGAGCAGAAGCTTGTCTCTCCGATTTACAACGATTTCAGAAACTTAAATTACAGAGGCGATATAAAGATGCTGTTGGACCACAGATCGTGTGAAACTTACTGATTCAATGGGAAACAATACCATCTTCAAAAAGGAAGCTGTTATGAGGATGATTATGGCTTTCAGGCTATACACTGGTTGATTAATAATTTAGGCAACAGAGATTTGAGTTCCAGTTTACTGAAAGTTAAAGCAGCAACAGAACAGATGGAACTGCAGCAGCATCCTCTGCTCTCTGGACTTGGCAAAGTTCTCATCCTAAACTCTCCAACAGCTGAACAAGCGTACTAAATGTAACATCTAAACTGTACTTACTTAAACAGTAGAAGGTTGCCAGGCAGGAGAGAAAGAGTCTTGGTTTCATTTCTGATTTTCTTCACTCCAACCTTCTTGATGTCAAAACCTCTAAGAACACCTTAAAGAATCTAATAGATTTTAAAAAAGTAATCCAAATGGAAAGGTGCTTGTATCCTCCTGCTGGGTATATGTGTTGGTGGTAAAGCTACAATTGACTAATTGTTCTTCATGAAAGCATTGTTATTCTTTAGGTTCCCCGGTCCAGCGTTTGGGCCACGGAGGCTGCTGGTCATGTTCAAAGCTACTCTGAGGATATCGTGAGGTCCACAGTTCAGCCTGGACAGAGCTCATTAGTTATTCAGAGTCATTGTTGTCAGTGAATGGACACTGATAGCAGCTTTCCCCGGCCGCTGCAGGTTGGTCTGCTGTGAACCAATCGCAGCCCTGTGGTGACGGCTCAGCCTGGAAGGCATGATTGATATTCATTAAAACAGAGCTGCTAGCCATCGCCCCGCCCCCTGACTGATGGCCCGGATGTGTCCAGAGCTGGACACAAGGCTGCCAGCCAGGCAAAGGTGTGAATCAAAGCTCCTTTTTTTAAATAACTACTCAACCTTTTCATGGAAAACATTCTGAAATCAAATGAAAAAGGTTAGGTTAGGGCAGGTGGCAATTCAGATTGGAAGTTTTTGAGCAGACACATTTTCCATAGTTTGAGCTCTACTAAAACAACCACTATGTTAGAAAAATAAGTGTAAAATCATCATTCAGGTAATTTATTCTTGCAAGAAGGAGCAGAGTTGAAATCACACACAAGTCATATTTCCAAGTTGCTGCTCCAAGATTCATCTCTGAACCTGTCATTTATACTGTGTGACAGACAGTAACGGGGTGGGGGGGTGTGAGCTGCAAAATGTACTTAAAGCATCAGAAGTACAATAAAAGTACTCATTATTCATGATGTATAATACTTACATAGTAGTAGTTCACAGTGTTCATTCCTAGTGTCCCTCGACACATGTGTTTTCATGTGTGCGCAGTGGTACGATCGGCTCTGAGAACATGCAGAACATTGACGACATGGATGGAGACTTTAGCCCGCTGACCCTGAAGAGGAGCATCGTGGCCCCATACGTGCCTACAGCACGGTAAGGCACACACACACACACACACATTCAGGAGGATCTCAAGAGCTCCACTAATTCAGCATGAAATATATTTTGCACACATATTTTTGTTTTATTCTTACACCCTGGGTGACTGAAGCATATTTGTAAACATAGTATAACTTTAAAATTCCTCGCACATGGCGGTGTTCATTCTCCTGCAACAGATTCTGATAAATAATGTGTGAACTTGTGATTTGTGCCAGACGAACCACCATCCCTGGATATACAGGCAAGGCTGCTTCTGCTAACTCTGCTGCTGATACTGCAGTCTGGGTCCCAGCTGTCTGCAGTCCTGCAGACTCCTCCGGGTGAGTCTAACATTTATGAGGCCCCTTAGGCAGCAAAATAAACCATAACCTCAAAGCACTCAGAGCAAAAACTTCTTTATTCATTGCTCGCATTATTTAATAAATCTGTCACCATCTTCAGTTTTTCATCTTCTTCTTTCCTCTTAATATTCTTTTGTATCCTGTTGCACACCGAGACTGTCTTCTCCCAGCTCGACTCATATCTTCAATACACATTAATTTTTAATACATTGGATGATTGCTCACAAATGTCCACTGGAGGGCGTTCTAATGCACTCCACTGACAACATGCCTCGCGTTATAGGCCGACTTCGCCACACAAATGTGCTCATATACAGGCCCGTAGAGGGACCGCGGGGGGGCCTCGCGTGAAAATTTTGTTGTTGTTTTTAATCCAACACTAGCCAGCGGACTCGGCCGTATTGAAGTGTCGGCTGACTCGGCTGTGTTCCGGCTCGATGGGGCCAAATGTGAGCCACCTTTGGCACATTTCACTGTTGCCATGTCTGGCCCAGGTGTAGCTGTTACGGACATGGGCAGATTCTGTCTTAGACATGGCAACCGGTTTATCGGCTGCCGAATCTGGGCCGAATAATGTAATAAATAAATAATATTACATTACGTAATAACATTAAGATATCCCTCAAAGTTGTCTCTCTCATATAAAGCTACACAATAAAAAAAGTATTTTAAATTGGCTTTATAAGTTTTAAATAATAGTTGTAAATGCAATCGTAACAGGCAACCACTAGGGCCTTTATGATTTAGCGAACACGCTAATAATAAAACACAACTCCATACTATCAAGTGTGCCTGATGTAGCCACGGCCATCAAATTATTTCTGACAATACCTGTCGCAAGCGCTGAAAGGTCATTTTCCAAGCTAAAACTGATCAAAACATATCTCAGAAGCTCCATGTCACAAGAGAGGCTGTCCGGTGTGGCCATCCTTAGCATAGAGAATAAATGTGCGCGCAGTTTAGATGTAAAGAGCGTGGTTCAAGACTTTGCACACAGATTTGCTAAAAGACGCGCACATGTGTATTCAAATGCAAACCTGTAGAAAGTAGCCTACCGGTGTATCGACTATATGTAGGCATATTTGTTATGTTGTTGTAACATATGTTCTGTTTGAGCTGTTTGATAGGCCCTAGCATATGTTTTGTTTCTGTTGGAATACATTTGTTCTCTGTTTGAGCTGTTTTTTCTGATTGAATAAATTTCCCTCAAAAGAAAAGCTTGGGTCCTGTTCGTTTATCTTTGGATAACGACCGCCGGACAATACATTATCCCTTACATATGGGGGGGGGGGGTCTCAGGGTTATTCTGCAGGGGGGCCTCATGTGTTTCCCTTACAGCACTGCTCATATATTATTGCTATTCATTTATGAATGAAGCACAGCTCAGATTAACCAGCATTAATACCAAGACTGCAGTGGGTTGTACTCAGTAAATGAATAATTGAAAGTGTTTGGTACATTTTTCTTCCCGTATTTAATTTAACAGTCTTATTACGCTTATTTTGTATTTAGTCTTAAATGACTTGAAGTAGTGATTTTATTAAGAGGAAAACCTTCTTGACAATCACTGCAATCCTCACCAAGAAATCTTAAGCCTGAATCTCGAGAGGCACAAATAACAAAAGAAATGTTGAGAAAAAAAAGGGCCTTAAATTATAAATATTGCCTTCAGTTGTATTTGCAAATGGGCATGAAAGATGAATACAAAAACAATTAATTGAATTAATAAAATAAATAATGATCCATTTATTCATTTTAATGTTAAGCTTGTGCCTGTATGTGTTTGACTGGCATCCCTTTTTCCATTTGCATCAGCTACATGTGTATCTTTTTTTAGGATGAGTGGGCCGATGAGATACAAGTTAATGGTCGGTTGATAAAGGCTACATTAATTGGAAATGTTCAGACAGTGATTACAAACAATGGATGTCATTCCCGAAGACAGACAGGAAGGAAATTGGAAGTCTTGGAAAACTTAAAGAAGGTTAATTTGAGGGCAAAATAACATTCTTGCGCAGACGAGACTTCACAGCAGAGTTCCAATTTTCTTAAATGGCATCAAGAGCAATGGTAAATATTTCCTTTCAGAAAATGTTTTAAAAAAATAACAAAGAATATGTGTCAGTTTAACAAGGATAATGTCAGTGTAGATGAATAAGAAAGTAAATGCACACCTCGCTGTGTAGAGCAAACATCCCTCCTCTCCGGGATTGCTGGCTGTCTGTTAAGGAGGCGTAAACCTGTTTCCTAGTTGGGCCCCAGTTGAGCGAACTTTACCGGCTTTTGGAGCAGGCATCTCCAGATGGCTGATTCCAGAGCAGCTCGTGGTAATCGTGGCTTTTCACAACCTAGATCCATTTTCCTGGAGCCCGACAGCCCCTGAGATCTGTTTCCTCTACTGATTAGGCTGGCCTCCCATATTCTTTCCCCCAAAACAGAGAAAAAAGACAAGTACTTGGATTTATTAACTGTCTGCAGCAACGGTCAGACGACCTCTGGAGTTTTGCTTGCCAAAGCTCGCCTATAAGTGCCTATGGTTATTTTTGTCAGCCTGTAGCAGTCTATATTATTTGGTGTTTAATTTTTACTTTGCTGGAAGCGGAAGTTATCGAGACGGAGTCGGTGAAATTCCCCGAGCTGTGTGAGCCTACGGGTGATGTTACACCAGGGCGTTAGATGCTCCGACGTTTATGGGATGTCCACAACATTCCGTGGTGGATGGCGGAAATTATAACTGTTTTTACAGAGGCAAGCCACGGAGATAAGCCACGCCCCCTTTTTGCAAATGGTTGCTAAAGACGCGAATGAACACAACTTGTCACCATAATAAGAACACATGTTTAAATACAAACACTTTGGAGTTAACGGGAGTCTTGTTTTCCTGTTTTGGTAGATGCTAACTGCCTCTCCGCACCTCCAGGCCAAGCTAACACGTCAAGCTAACACGTCCTGGACCACTGAGAGCTGATATCAACCCTTCATCAAACTCCTGGTAAGACGGCACACGAAGTAAAGGAGCGTCGCTGGGTTGGATAATTGTTACGTAGGCTACTACCCTTTACTGAAAAAAGCATAACACTTAACTTCATGTTTAAAAGATTTGAAAGTCCCCAATGAACAGTTCAGAGTTATAAATCATACCAACATACACTGTAGATTAGTTCAATTTGGTCGTTTCGTTAGCTTTGGAGTGCACTCTTCCTTTTGGACTGACATCAGCCGGAGCCAAGCCATCTCCGAGCTCAGTCTCTCTTTGTAATGCAATGTGGGGGACAGTGGTGAGAAGTACACTTTACTCCACTCTGGCTTTTTATATATTTCCTCTGCCTGCACTAGATTAAACTCACACACATCTACATCTCCATCTCTTTCCCATTAAAGTAATTCATCCAGCTTGTTCTGGCGCTCGGCTTGTAGTGCAGCGACCCCACATTCCCCCGCAGCGCGCTTCTTCATCCGCGCATAACAGACAGAGACTTTGTGCTTTTATCGCCTGTTTTATCATCAACCACAATAACAACAAAAAATCAACTTCAAGACTGAAATTACAGCGAGAAACTTGATCTCAACTAAACAATGTACAGTTCTGTGGGGAAAAAAAACTAGGAGCTATAAGTATAATAAAATCCTGGAGTATCAGTATAATGTACTTTGCAGATTTTTCACATCCATTTAATACTTTTGAATAATGATTTGGAGGATCTGGAAATCCTTTGGATTGTTACTCATCCGATAGTTCGACGTACTCTCGTAGCTCAAAAGTGAACTGAAGTAACAACACGGGAGAGTCAGAAGGTGCAATAACGTGCGCTGATATCATGCGGTACAGACGACAGGTGATCGTCGAGGCAGACCACAAACCACTTGAGTCAATCATGTTGAAACCCTTGGCAGCCGCCAAGTTTAACGAAGTTGAACTTGAACAGTTAAGTTCAAAATCTAAAACTTGTCAGAGGTCTTTGAGTTAAAGAGAATAAGTAAGTGGACATAACTAAACAGGGCTGTGATGTTTTACAGTGTACTATCCACTTCCCACTCTAGATGTCACACCAAGACTAGCCGGAGCACAGTACTTCAGTGTACTAGACGCTAGATCTGGATACTGGACAATAAAACTCAGCCAGGAATCATTCATGTTAACGACGTTCAACACCATCTATGGCAGATATCGGTTCAAGAGGCTCCCTTTTGGAATCATTTCTGCATAGGATGAGTTTCAGAGGAGAGTTGATGAAGCCTATGAGGGGCTTCAGGGTGTCACAGCCATCGTGGATGACATCTTGGTGTATGGTCGCACCAAAGAGGAGCACGATGCCAACCTGCACGCCATGCTGGAGAGAACCAGGGAGAGAGGAATAAAGCTAAACAAAGACAAATACACCATCTGCGTCTATGAGGTGAACTATTTTGGACATAGACTGACACGAGAAGGCATCAAGCCTGACCCCAACAAGGTCAAGGCAATTCAAGAAATGGCTCCCCCACGCAGCAAAGTAGAGCTGGAGACCATACTGGGCATGGTCACCTACCTCTCCAAGTTTGCACCTAGACTTTCAGAGACGATTGCCCCGCTCAGACAACTGCTGATAGAGAACAGTGAATTCACGTGGGACTCAAATTAAGAAGCTGCATTCCAACAAATGAAAGACCTGCTAATACAAGAGCCCGGCCCAGTGCTCACATACTTCGACCACACCAAAGAGGTGAAACTACAAGTCGATGCATCAAAATGCGGCTTAGGAGCAGTCTTGCTTCAGGGAGAGAAACCAGTTGCATATGCATCCAAGACACTAAATGAGACTGAAGAAAATTACGCTCAAATTGAAAAGGAGCTGTACGCAGTGCTCTTTGGATGCAGACGCTTTCATCAGTATCTGTACGGACGACAGGTGATCGTCGAGTCAGACCACAAACCACTTGAGTCAATCATGTGGAAACCCTTGGCAGCCGCACCGCCACGCCTACAACGCATGATACTGCAACTTCAAAGGTACGACATTACCATTAAACACAAGCCTGGAAAACAGATCCCGGCAACGCAGCAGGTGCATCATCACTAGTTTCCGGTAAATTTCCTTGTTTTGTTTGCAAAAGCATATAACAGGAAACTTAAGTGTAGTTGAGAACAAGACTATGCACACCTAGCTCAGCTGGACCCTGAATGTAGCAGGTTGGGAACATTGTCTGCCAGAAACATAAACGTAAACATAAAACGTTCTGTTGTTTCTGAACGTCTTTGTCATCAGTGTCTGAACGTTTCAGCCCTATGCCTGGCAAGTGTGAGAGTGCCGAGTTGCGTAGAGGCCAAGAGCGGTATTGCAGACAGATAGAGATTTCAATTATAGCTCTCAACATATTGAAAAAAATAACTAGTTCATTTTTTGGAGCTGTGAACTTAGTTCAAAATTTTGAATTATGAACTGAACTAGTTCATTTTAAAATTTGTGAACTATGAACTGAACTAGTTCATGTAGAAAGTGAACTTTCCCAACACTGTTTGTTACCTAGCATATTGATTACTTGGTAAACTGAAGCCATGTTCTAGGGCTGCAACAACGAATCGATAAAATCGATTAAAATCGATTATTAAAATAGTTGGCAACGAATTGCATTATCGATTCGTTGTGTTGCGCGATTATTACGCCACCCAATAAGATGCGGCGATGTTTGAGTATAAAAAAATTAAAAAAGTTGAGTTGAGTGCGGAGCGGAGCAAAAAAAAAAAGCCGGTAGAGCAAAGACCATCGGAGAGACCCGTAACGTTGTGCGAGAACTAACGGTTATTTCCCCCAGTGGTGAACGGCTGTTTTTACGGAGACAAGCCACGCCCCCCCCTCCCCCCTCTTCCTGCCGGCCTGCATGCTGCTGGAAGCGGAAGTTATTGAGACGGAGTCGGTGAAATTCCCCGAGCTGTGTGAGCCTACGGGTGATGTTATGAACCCAGACACCAGGGCGTTTATGTTTATGGGATGTCCACAACAAGTATAAAGCAGAACTAGTGGTTATTTATTCCGTGGTGAACGGCGGAAAAAACTGTGTTTACGGAGACAAGCCACGGAGACAAGCCACGCCCTCCTGCGGTTTATCGACAAGTGCGTCTTATTTATGTAAAATTTGCAGGTGCGGCCTATAGTCCGAAATTTACGGTACCTGTTACCTTTGCATTTTCTGAATAAAGGGTTGGAAATTTTGTTTGAAATTTTGTTGTTCGATGAAAGAATAAAATGTCAAAAAAGTCAAAAAATGTCATTTTTAAAAGTTGTATTATAAATGTTTGCATGCATGTCTGCTTATGACAAGGTAAATACAGTTAAATTACCCCAATAATTAATTGTAATTCCCGTTAATTCCCGTATATTCCCGTGGAAAGTTTCCAACTTTGAATATTCCCGGAATTTTGCAACCGTGATCATCACAGACCAGGTGCATCATCACAGACCAGGTGCATCATCACAGACCAGCCTCCTCCATTCAGAGACTGAGGAAGGACACATGGAAAGAACAACCTTGTGTTCTTTCACTCAGAAGCCCAACAGGGGCAGTTCACCTGTGTTATAACCATTGTTATGAGAGGAAAGACCATTATTTTCACCTCCATTCAGAAGCCCACAGAGGCATTTCAACCTTGGATATAACTAATATGTGTGTAGTTTTTCTGTCAGGGGAGGCACCGGGGAGTCTGGGTGTTTGCAGAAGAGCTTACCATGGGGGGGGGGGGGGGCACTGGCCAGTGCACAGGGGGGACCCTCCCCTAACCTAACCCCTAACCCTAAGAAAGTGTCTCAAAATACCAGACTTACAAGTTTCATATGTTCATGAATACTTGATATTTTCATCACTTTACTGCCTCAAAGCTGTATTTGTTTTCTTTTTATGCTCTGAAAAGACTTTTCAGCCTAAACATAGGCCAAAAGTGGATTTTCTTAAGGCTGCAGTGCAAACTTCAAGTGCTGCTCTCTCTGCCTCTACCTGAATCCGTACAGATGAAGATGATTTGCTGGTTCTTGAGCTGGTGTGACTTTCTGCTTGATTTCTCAACACAAACATTTGTTTCCACATTGGAAATACTGTCACTGGGTTTTATTTCACTCTCAATAATGATTTTCACCAGGTTTGGACATGTATGTCCACCTTTTCCCAGCATCATTCATGAACACTCAATATTTTAGCTTTGAACCATATCTCGTTTCTTCCTTTCTTTATGAGATAGGATTTGTGACAGAAATTGATGTTGTTCCTTTGCTTCATTGCAAAGAGTTATGTATTTATCAAATGTACATTGCACCTCTGTTTTGTATTCTCTGTCATGCACTGAATTGTACTTTTAAGAAGCTTTGCTTGCAAGTCATGGTGGTCCATTCGTCAGTTGTCCAATTATATTTCAAAGCAAACACCAATTGATCAGCGTGATGTTGATCAGCTGTTGAGTCTAGCGATGTTATCAGCTTTTGACTCCCGCAATGCGATCAGCTGTTGACTCACGTCACATGTCCAATCACACCGTAGCATAACATTAGCAACGTCCAATACTATTGCAATACATTACATGTTAGTTCTGCCACAAACACAGAATCACATTGACACGACCAGTCAAAAACTGTTTGCTTCCCATCCACACCTGTTCTCATTATCAGGCACTTACCTATATGCCTTTGGATGTAAATGTACCACCCTGTGTTCAAATGTAGGAACTGCATGAACCAATTCACCTGGTGTTTCCCTTAAAGATAAACGAAAGCAGCCACACACACACACACACACACACACACACACACACACACACACACACACACACACACACACACACACACACACACACACACACACACACACACACACACACACACACACACACACACACACACACACACACACACACACACACACACACACACACACACACACACACACACACACACACACACACACACACACACACACACACACACACACACACACACACACACACACACACACACACACACACACACACACACACACACACACACACACACACACACACACACACACACACACACACACACACACACACACACACACACACACACACACACACACACACACACACACACACACACACACACACACACACACACACACACACACACACACACACACACACACACACACACACACACACACACACACACACACACACACACACACACACACACACACACACACACACACACACACACACACCACACACACACACACACACACACACACACACACACACACACACACACACACACACACACACACACACACACACACACACACACACACACACACACACACACACACACACACACACACACACACACACACACACACACACACACACACACACACACTAGCCTGGGGCGGTGCAAAGAGAGAGATGAACACAGGCACGTCTGAGGGTATTTAACAAAAGTCCAGGTTTATTTCCCATCCCACCAGCAAGGTAACATCCAAAAACAACAAAGTATCAAAAAAAAGGTCCAGTTAGATAACACAAAACATCCCGGAGGAGAAAGTGGTTAATTAACCAAACAAAAACTCAATCCTGGTGAATCCAGGCTACGAGGTCCTCTCCCTTGTTGTCCTCTTCCAGGTGCTCTTGGGTTCACCTTCCGCTCTCCCTTCTCCTTCCCAGGTGCTCTCCCTTAAGTCTCCCAGCCCTGCCTCAATCAGGTGCCTTAAGCAGCTGCAGCTGGGTGAGCGGTGAGGCAGGCTGGGAGATGTAGTTTTTGCACTGGTGGCCACTCTGTAGCGCCCATCCACTACCTGTCCCCTTGTGATGCCACAATATATATATATATATATATATATATATATATATATATATATATATATATATATACATACACACACACACACACACACACACACACACACACACGTCTCTTCTTCACGTAACTGTATCATAATATAGCTTAGAATATGATACAATTATGTAAACAAGGAGGTTGTGAGGGAGGAGGAGACTTTATCATAAAGGGGAGAACAAGATACATATCTGCTGCTGAGTCAGCTGTGAATGATGGAGGTTAGAGGGACAGAGGGAGAGAGCTGCTGTTGCGAGTGCTCCTGCAGGATCATACTGGCCTTGAGAGATGAAGAGCAGGGAGGAGGAGGCAAGCATTTCCCCTAAACACGAGAGCTGAAAGCTCCGCAGCGCCTCCAGCCTCTAGCGGGACTACAAGCACTACCAGGGTTACAGGCATAGTGCACATCAGGAGCCACCATGACAGAAACAACGTCTAAAAAACAGGGATTTAAAAAGTGTCGGAGTGCCACTTTCAGCATTGATGGCTTTAGCTTCACCATCGGTAAGAGACTCTGTTTCAGTGTGATATGATGTGTGTTTGTGTGAGAGACAGAAGGGCTTTGCTTGCTGCTGTTGCTGAACAGTTGGTGTTCTTTACTTTATTATATATTTTATTATATTTGAATTGTAGTTACTCACCCGGTATATTTTCCTCCATCTTTTTCCTCCATGCGTGTCCTTCCAGAGAAACAAGCTAATAGAAAATATGTTTCTGTACTGAGAGCTTTAAAACAACAGTTAGTAACTTTTATAAAATATCATTATATCCTACCAGTAGTACAACAGACAGATAATAATAATAATAATGTAAAACCTCTTTTAGTGCTCTAAAAACTACCAAACAGAGCAGAAGAGTCTCCGGCCAGTGGGCGGTGCTTAGTCTCGGCTCCACTGTTTTCTACATGGCGGTGGGTTGCACAATTTCTCATTTTACAGCTAATCCATAAATTAAAATATGTGTCTGAAATAGGCAATACAGTATATTGACCAGCACTGATTGATAGCTGTGTTTGAGACTTCAGGCGCCGATTGGCTGCTTTCCTTTGGGCACGGTGGAATCTTGCAAATGCTATTAGGAGTGCAAAGAGGAGGCCGAGGATCCAGAATATCTGTTTATTTGAGTTTTTATAAAAGTTACCAACTGCAGCTGACACACAGTCACTATTATTTATACTTCATCCAGGCTTTATTATTTCAATGTTTTTATGTATTAACCTTGTGTTTTTTACTCTTTATGTTCAATATTTAAAGTTGCTCATCCCTGTTTCAACATGCTCAAAGTTGCTCCATGAATAAATGGTTTCTCGGTTTGTTGAATGGTTAATGGACTCGTATTGGACTCATTCACCTTTTACACCTATTTATACAGCGATCACAGCTTTGGGAGTAATAAAATGATACGACCAGCATAAAGTGCATAAAAATACAATTCACCATGATGCCGAATTAGTGGGAGCCCTGAGCTTGTTTCACTGCAACGAGCCGGTGCCATCTCGGGGAGACGGGACACAACGACACCCGAAGTGTGTTTGTTGTCCAGTCTGCTCCGTAACTTAGTTTTCGTCGCTGTCATTGCAGAAAATCTGCTTCACAAAGAAGCTCTCCAAAGATAAAATAAAATTTTTTTACGACTTTCTGTGCGACCCGGTACCAACCGACCCGCGGCTTGGGGACCGCTGCGATAGACTTTTAATAGTTTCAAATATATGAAAAAGCAAGCTGAAATGTGCAAAATAAATTTGCATGCCATCCTGGTTTGCCTTCACTGACATCAGAACGAGAGCTGCTTTCGTTTACTGTGACACACAAATATGAATACAGTGAAAACACAAAACATATTATACAGAACATATTATTGTGAATCGCAATTTTACAGTGGGTCTGTGTTTACTGACTGCTGTCTCTATGGGAACCAGAAGAGATAGGGAAGTGACTGTGACATCATTTTGACTGGTGTGTTGTCAGTTGTTAGGGTGCGGAGCTCAGGGAGTCATTATCACTAATGAAGTGGCTGTTCTTGATTTCCTCATTCTCTGCCTGATTCCAGCTGTACTCCCCTCCCCCATCACTTTCAAACACACACACAAAGCAATATTTAGCTTGTTCTAGGTGGGGGAAGGTCAGTTATCCTCCTGGGTCAATCATTATTCTATTTATTTTCCTAGTAAAGAACACAATTACTTTTTTGAAATTTTGTTTACTGATTAATCTTTATCTGACGAAATATATCGGATTTCTGGGTACACTCTCAAAACAGATAAAATATCATCATCAATCATATGTTCATTAATAATACACCAGAGTTACAAATTCAACTGATGAACAATTTAGGGCGTAAAATGTACAGAAGCTGAACCCATATTCCGAACCCTGAAGAATTGAGGTACTTCAAAAAAGGATTGCTGCAGGGGAGATCAGGCCACACACTTTGTATAGCACTTTAAAAAAGTACTCAAGGCACAGTAAAGACAAACAATAGAAGCAACAACAAAAGAAGAAAGATGGCAACAGTGAGAAATAAAATAAAAAATAACATTAAAAGCAGATTTAAATAAATTAGTTTTAAGTGCCACTACACCACCGTGCAGGCTAGCACTGTCGCCTCACAGCAAGAGGGCCGTGGGTTCGATTCCCGGTCGGAGCGGTCCTTCTGTATGGAGTTTGCATGTTCTCCCCGTGGCAGCGTGGGTTCTCTCCGGGCTCTCCGGCTTCCCCCCACAGTCCAAAGACATGCTGCAGGTTAATTGATCTCTAAATTGCCCATAGGTGTGAATGTGAGAGTGAATGGTTGTATGTCCCTACATGTGCCCTCGATGGACTGGCGGCCTGTCCAGGGTGTCCCCTGCCTTCGCCCTATGTCAGCTGGGATCGGCTCCAGCGCCCCTGCGACCCTAATGAGGATAAGCGGTATTGAAAATGGATGGATGGATGGATAGTTTTAAGTGCTGTTTTTGAAAGAGGAGAGTGATGGAGAATGTCTGAGGTGATTGGGGAGAGTTCCAGAGGGAGCAATGGAGAAGGCCCGGTCCCCCCAGGTCCGATGCTTGGACAGAGTAGGGGGCGTAAGGATGTTGGTCTTTGCAGAGCTGAGGTTGCGGGTGGGAGCGTGTCGGTGCAGGAGGTCAGAAAGTCATGAAGGGGTTCAGAGTTATGAAGGGCTTTGAACTGGAATATTTGCTGTATGGGGAGCCAGTGGAGGTTAAGAAGGACTGGGGTGATGTGATCTTTTGTGTGGGAGTGGGAGAGGAGACGGGCAGCTGAGTTCTGGATGTATTTTAGTTTGTTGATGATTTTGGTGGCTATGCCGTACAGGATGCTGCTGCAGTAGTCCAGTCGAGAGGTGATGAAGGTGAGTGTTTCTGCGGCTGAAGAGGAGAGGGGCGTAGACGGACAATGTTTTTAAGATGAAAGAAGCAGTTTTTTTGATGTGCTGTGAGAGTTGGCCAAAGATGACACCAAGGTAACAGATTTGTGTGGAAGCTGTGCCCCCTCAGCTGTGAGGGGGCACGTGACAGCTGTGAGGAACATGGTGGCAGGTAGAGCAGGAGGACTCACAGTCCTCTTAGTCTATGGATTGCTTTGTAACTTTATTAGATTGACTAACATCAAGTCGGTTTTGAAAACTGTTGTCATCAACTTTTATAGTCATGGAAAAATATACGCAAACAATGCCGCTCTGTCAAGCCAAGCCATGATCAAATTTGGATATGGGAAACACGCTTTAGCCGTATCGTGAAGAAACGCACAAAACCAGCAACGCACAAAACCAGCAACTCTACTTGCTAAACCGCACTCTGATTATCACCATTTTCTTGTTGTTATCTGGAGATATTCATCCGGCCCCCGGCCCGCTACACACTCTACCAGGGAAGGAAGCTAACCCCAAAGCGGATGATACACGAATTACAACGGGCACACCTGACGATGGTTGGAGAGTGCTGCCTTCTCAGAGTGGAGGGGCTGGTGCAGTGGCCGATGGGCCATCGCTGGTTTTCCAGACAGGGTTTTGCGGTTGCCTGCAGGCCGATCCGCAGCTTGCCTTGGGGGGACTACTGGAGCCGAGCCTGGAAGCTAACGTGATGGCCGGTAGCACCGCGGGTTTGTCGGACGCTCCATGCTGAGCCACGGCGTGCTCCGGCCAATGCTGACATCTGTTCGTGTTGCCCACGTGGACGACAGCGACAACAACAGGAGCAGCTAACACCATCAGCGTCGGGTCTGTTAGCGGCGGCTCGTCCTCAGCCCGGATCCACTGCAAGTCGGCTTACACAACTCCCCTGTAGGAGCTGTCAACGTAAACCAACCCTGACAAAAACCAGGAATCCAGCTCTGAAGAAACTCAGGACAAGAATCTTCAGGACATTGAACCACGCCAAGTTAGTATGGAACCCTCGTTCTAAACCTAGAGGGTTGTTATGTGGTCACTTGAACATCCGTAGCTTGGTACCCAAACGTGAGCAAAGTGAACATTTACTTGACAATCTCTCTATCTGCTGAAATGTGTTTTTTTTATTATGTCTGTACCGCCCACCCTCTGCCAAAAAAGATTTCTATGACCAACTAAAAGCCTTCCTAAATCACCATGCAGACCATACTGAAGCAATTGTAATTAGGGATTTTAATATCAACTGGTATGTGATAAAAGACAGAAAAATCCTTAACTAAGTCATGATTCTCCAACTCCTTTTCAAAACCAGTTAATTCTACGCCCCGTTGTGAATTCATACCAAAAAACTAGCAACATAACCTAGCGGCAGCCCTACACGAATATAACTGGGCCAAATTACTCACATGTATGAACCCTGAGAGTGGTGGTGATCTGTTTAACAGGTCAGTCAAAGAGATTATGGCCCCTTTCATCAGTAGAGGGAGAAATAAGGTGAAGAAGGGTAACTCTACCGTGGGTCAATGAGGAATGTAGAGTGCTCATGTCTGCTAGAGAGACACTGTTGAAACAGTCGCTGAAGACCGGCCTGGGTACCGACAGATTAAAATATACAACGAGCAGAAATAACTCAGGCGTTACGTAAGGCTAAAGCCAACTTTTTCCTGGAAATCATCGCAAATGCACAAGGTAAAAAAAACATTAACAAATTGGTTGGCCGTAAATGCAAACAGGACAAGGAACTAGAGCTCTCTATAAATAACTTTCTAGTGAGCGATCCCATCACTCTGGCTACTAGTCTAAACCACTTTATTTTGGAGTCCGTGGATGAGATAGCCAAGCTCTTCTCCTCTCCTGAATGCAGTGAGAGCCTGGTCAACTCTGTCTAACTAAAGACCAATTTGTATCTTACTGATAATATCAAAAATAGCAGAGAAATGGGTTGCCCAACTTCTTGTGGAGCATCTCAGCAAAGACCCTGTTGCATCCTATGCAGTTTGGTTTTCGTGCTCACCTCTCGACCGAGACGGCCCTGTGTGTCCTCATTGAAAATATCAAGGGTCTGTTGGACAAGAATGCATGTATTGGTGCTATCGTTTTAGATCTCAAGAGAGCTTTCGACACTGTACATAACCAAATCCTACTGTCCAGGTTAACCCATTTCAACTATTCCACCCATGCTCTTAACTGGTTCAAATCATACTTATCCAACAGAAAACAATATGTTACTGTAGATGGTGCTAGGTCTCCCTGTCTTGAATGTCCTATAGGTGTTCCTCAAGGGTCAGTCCTTGGGCCGCTTTTATTTTCCCTGTTTATTAACACACTACCCAACTCCTGTCAGAATATACATACACAGATGTACGCGGATGATGCTGTAATCTTTACATCAGCTAAAAACAACCAATATGCTTTATGCATCCTATCATCCGCTATGTCTTATGTTCAGGCTTGGCTCACTAAATCCTGCCTCCTGTTGAATGCTAAAAAAACTGTATGTATGATTTTCTCCAAACCTGCCCAAAAAATAACACACTCGAACATATTTGTAAAGGGAACAGAGCTAGACTTAGTAATGGGGTAATTCTAGACTCCACCCTGACATTTAAGAGCTATGTCAAAAAGGTAGCGACCTACATCAAATTCAACCTACTTAACTTCAGGCACATCAGAAACAGTTTGACAGAGAACGCAGCAGGACATTCCTACATTCGATGATCACATTTAGTGTACTGTCTGACCAGCTGGTCACTCACGTGCATAACAACACTCAAACCCATAGAATCTCTGTATAAGAGAGCACTCAAAGTCTTTGACAAGAAACCGCAAACCCATCATCACTGCCACATCCTGAACAAACATACATTTTAAAGTTTTAACAACCTTATCAGCCTTAAAGAGGCCAGCATCATTTACAAAGCCCTAAATGGTCTGGCACCTCCTCCGCTGAACGAGTACATCAAACAGAGACCTGTCTGCGGCTCTGCGGCCCAGCGACTAGAGTCACCAGAGCCTCCGACAGAGGCGACTGTGTCATCCCACACAGGCGCACCACCTTTGGTCAGACTGTTCTGTCTGTCAAAGGCGGCACCCTCTGGAACACATTACCATCGTCTGTTAGGGAGTGCCCAACCTTCAGCACTTTTAAAAAGCACATGAAGGGATGGCTGTAGTCCACCCAAACTTGTGCACATAGATAGTTTAACCTGGGTTAGCAGTATTCGTACTGTCATGGATATGTGATGTATTAATGTTATATGAATAAATGAAACCGTAAATGTGCAAATTAATTAATGCCCTTATGTGCAATTTATCTGTGTGCAATATGTGAAATAAATGACTATATATATATGAGCTTCTTTTTTTATCCATTGTTAACTTTTTATTACTGTTGTGTATTGAACAGAGTTACAGAGTTACATAAACACATTCAATGAATGTGACAATGTATGAATGGACCTCCACAATCCATGAAAGGAGGTAGAGAGAAGGGGGGGGGGAGCGACAAGCAGGACCAATGCAGGACCAACGCAGGAGGCCGGCTCACCAGGCATCAGACACCTCCAGGTCCAATGGACCCTCTGAGACGTGAAGTCACAAAGACTCCGGGGAGGAAGCAGAGTTAATAAGGTGCAATGGAGAGATGTAAATTCATCCATAAGTAGAGAGAGAAGAGGAGATAGGAGCTCAGTGTATCCTAAAACATCCCCCAGCAGCCTATAAGCCTATAGCAGCATATCTAGGGGCTGGACCAGGGCAAACCTGATTCAGCCCTAACTATAAGCACTATTAAAGAGGAAAGTCTTAAGTCTGTTCTTAAATTAGGGGGCTGTGTCTACCTCCCGGACTGCAAGTTCCATAAAAGAGGAGCTTGATAACTGAAGGCTCTGGCTCCCATCCTACTTTTTAGGACTCTAGGAACCACAAGGAGCCCCGCATTTAGTGAGCGCAGCTCTCTAGTGGGGCAATATGGTACTACAAGCTCCTTAAGATATGATGGTGCATCACCAATCAAGGCTTTGTAGGTGAGGAGGAGAATTTTAAATGTGATTCTTGATTTTACAGGGAGCCAGTGCAGAGCAGCTAATACAGGAGTAATGTGATCTCTTAGTTTTTGTGAGTACACAAGCTGCAGCATTTGGGATTAACTGGAGGGACTTAAGAGACTTATTAGAGCAGCCTGATAATAAGGAGTTGCAGTAATCCAGTCTAGAAGTAACAAACGCGTGAACCAGCTAATTGATCTCTGAGGTGTTCAGGGCCGAGTAAAATAACTTCAGAATTGTCTGAGTTTAACATCAGGAAGTTGTAGGTCATCCATGTTTTTATATCTTTAAGACATGCTTGAAGTTAAGTGAGCTGGTTGGTCTCTTCTGGTTTGATCAATAGATATAATTGAGTATCATCTGCATAACAATGAAAGTGTATGGAGTGTTTCCTGATAATGTTGCCCAAAAAGTAAATAAAAGTGTGGACCTTGTGGAACTCATTGAGGCTTCATCGTTTACAAATACAAATTGAGATCTATCAGATAAGTAAGATTTAAACCAACTTAGTGCGGTACCTGAAATGCAAACCGATTGATCCAGTCTCTGTAATAGGATGTCATGATCAATGGTGTCGAACGCAGCACTAAGGTCTAATAATATCAGTACAGAGATGAGTCCTTTATCAGCACTAAGGTCTAATAATACCAGTACAGAGATGAGTCCTTTATCTGATGCAATTAAGAGGTCATTTGTAATGTTTACCAGTGCTGTCTCTGTGCTGTGGTGTTTTCTAAATCCTGACTGAAACTCCTCAAATAAACTATTCTGATTTGCGACTACTTTCTCAAGGATCTTAGAGAGGAAGGGAAGGTTAGAGATTGGTCTGTAGTTAGCCAACACCTCTGGATTAAGAGTGGGCTTTTTCAGGAGAGGTTTAATTACAGCTACTTTGAAGGAATGTGGTACATGGCCTGTTAGCAAAGACACATTAACAATATCCAGCAGAGAGGTGCCAATTAAAGGCAACACGTCTTTAAGCAGCCTCGTTGGGATGGGGTCCAAGAGACAGGTAGATGGTTAAGAAGTAGAAACCGTTGAAGACAATTGGTCTAGGTTAATGGGAGAAAAGCTATCCAAATATACACCAGGGCATACAGCCGTTTCCAAGGCCACTCCTCTTGATGACAGATCGGCAGTAGTTGAGGGCAAGAGATCATCAATCTTGCCTCTAATAGTTAAAATCTTTTCATTGAAGAAGTTCATGAAGTCATTACTACTGAGGTCTATAGGAATACACGGCTCCACAGAGCTGTGACTCTCTGTCAGCCTGGCTACAGTGCTAAAGAGAACCCTGGGGTTGTTCTTATTTTTCTCTATTACTGATGAGTAATACATTACATTACATGTCATTTAGCTGACGCTTTTATCCAAAACGATTTACAATCATGTTACATTCATACACTGTAGAGATAGCTACATGGAAGAATTCAGGGTTAAGTGTCTTGCTCAAGGACACATCAACTAGGGCTGGGATTAAACCGCCAACCCCCTGATTGAAAGACGGAACTGCTAACCACTGACCCACAGTGGCCCCATAGGCTGCTCTGGCATTGCAGAGAGCCTTTTTATATGTTTTAAGACTATCTCGCCAAACTAAGCGTGATTCTTCCAGATTGGTGGAACGCCATATGCTTTCGAGCTATTGTGATGTTTGCTTTAGGTCGCGGGTCTGAGGGTTCTACCAGGGAGCAAACCTCCTTTGCCTCACCGTCTTTTTCTTCAGTGGGGCTATCGAGTCTAGTGTCATTCTCAGTGAGCCTATAGCACTATCAACAAGATGATCAATCTGGGACGGACAAAAGTTAGCACAGGAGTCCTCCGTCACATTGAGACGTGGTATTGAATCAAATGCAGAAGGAATCACTTCTTTAAATTTAGCTACAGCACTGTCAGTTAGACATCTGGTGTAGAAACTTTTGACTAACGGTGTACACTCCGGGAGTATAAACTCAAAAGTTATGAGGTAATGGTAAAGTTATTACATTAACTTTGTTCAAAGCTTTTTCGTCACAGTTGAGAAGGACATAACTGGTCCAACAAATAGTGAGCTGCTAAGAACATGTGTGACAGATGTGGTCTGGACCAGTGGTTCTCAACTTGTCTGGGGCAGTGATTCTCCACTGCAAGGGCTTAGGTTTGACTCCAGCTCACCCCCCCATTATAAAAAAAAATGTAGTTGATATTATGTTGAACAGGCAAACTTTATTAAAATATCTTAACATTTGTGTAACTTGGAACTGATTTAAACATAATTACAGTAATAAAACCTTAGTTTAAATACAAAACAGTATTATGCATATATAATTGGATATTATTAATGTGTCTTTGCTAACAGGCCATGTACCACATTCCTTCAAAGTAGCTGTAATTAAACCTCTCCTGAAAAAACCCACTCTTAATCCAGAGGTGTTGGCTAACTACAGACCGATCTCTAACCTTCCCTTCCATTCCTTGAAAAAGTAGTCGCAAATCAGTTGTGCGACTTCCTACATCAGAATAGTTTATTTGAGGAGTTTCAGTCAGGATTTAGAAAACACTACAGCACAGAGACAGCACTGGTAAACATTACAAATGACCTCTTAATTGCATCAGATAAAGGACTCATCTCCGTACTGGTATTATTAGACCTTAGTGCTGATAAAGGACTCATCTCTGTACTGGTATTATTAGACCTTAGTGCTGCGTTCGACACCATTGATCATGACATCCTATTACAGAGACTGGATCAATCGGTTTGCATTTCAGGTACCGCACTAAGTTGGTTTAAATCCTATTTATCAGATCGATCTCAATTTGTATTTGTAAACGATGAAGCCTCAATGACCACCAACGTTAATCACGAAGTTCCACAAGGTTCTGTGCTTGGACCAATTTTATTTACCTTATATATGCTTCCTTTGGGCAATATTATCAGGAAACACTGCATAAACTTTCATTGCTATGCAGACGATACTCAATTATAGCCGAAGGCTGGTTCATTCTTTTTGATGGTTATGCTTTGACACACTCAAAACAAAGTACCTTTTTCAATGTAGGGCTATAATGCAGCCACATATATTGACTATACCACTTTGCCTGAAACTGTAACTTCTTGTGCTGAAGTTGCTGGACTCTGATGTATTTAAGGTCAGGCTGTATGGTTCACTCCCCAGGTCCAGGACACTGCTACACTCACTTCATGACGGTCACTGTCACTCAAACTGACTGTTCCCTAAAGAGCAAAAAGAACTTAGCCTAGTGTGCACATGCATGTTTTAACATAATAATAATTCACTTAAAACAGGTAGACAATGTTTACCCTGTCAGCCATGATAATACACCTCAACACAGAATCAATGTAAGACCTCACCTGAAGCCCTGGTGGTCCAGCTGCTGTTTCCTCATCCTGATTTCTGAGTTTCCTGAATGCATTTCAAAATAATGCCTTAATGAATAAATGTAGACCATATGAGTAGTATATGTATTTATGTTGAAAGCAATTTAGAATATTTAGGTAATAGGTTCAGGTTTTATGGAACAGCCTTGTTTTTTTTTATACATCACATAATTCACAATCCAAAAGTGCTGACATGAGGTCAGATTCCCCAAACGTCCTTCAGTTTCCTTGCTAATGTATGGTAAAATGGTAATTCTTAACAACATGCCATGAGCAAGACCTCACCTGGAGCACTGGTGGTCCAGCTGCTGCTTCCTCAACCTGCACTACATCTGCACTGGAGTGTTTCTGACTTCAGCCAATTAACTTACATGACAGCATCGTGTCTCGCAGGCTCGAGGGCGGATTGGAAAACGTGGAAATGTATTTTTCACTCTTCTGGGCGACAAACATAATATAGATAATAATACGAATGAGTTTGCAAATATATTGTGCACAATTATCTTTTCGAATTAACAAAATATTGGTGGGGACAATTGTGTCTTTCCCAAAACTTTGGTCGTGACTAGCCCCTATGGACCATATGCAAACCTACGCTCTTGCTCCACTGGTCCGGGGCAATGGTTCTCAACTGGTCTTGGGAAGTGGTTCTCCACTGGTCTTTGGCAGTGTTTCTCAACTGGTCTGGCTGGGACCCACCATGACCCCTGAATGACAAGCTGAGACCCAAATCGAGGAACATTTTCAACTTCTTAAATCTATTTTATGAATCCTATGAATCCTCCGGTGGGGCCCTTCAAGGCCCTTCTGGCCGTTCCAAGGCTTAAATCAAAGGGTGACCGTGCTTTTGCCATCAGAGCCCCTCGACTTTGGAACGACCTACCTGAGGGGATAAGACTAGCAGAATCAGTAACTTCTTTTAAATCACTTCTTAAAACCCATTTTTATAGAACTGCTTTTAAGTGATGTCGTCCTTTTATGCAGTTCTTTGGTTCCCCTATTTTAGTTTGTCTGTTCTGCTTTTTTGTATTTGTATTTTTCTATTCCATTATTGTGTTCATTGCCTGTATGGCATGGTCTCTTTTGCCTCCTGTATTTTCTGAAATGTTTACTTGTATTGATGTTATGTTTTGCCTTGCTTCTATGTAGAGCACTTTGTAAACCCTGTTTTTAAAGGTGCTATATAAATAAAGTGAACACATCCCTTTTGATTGTGTACTGTTTGTGATTAAAGGTTGAATTGGGTAGAGGTATCCTGGGAATTAATATAAGGTTACTAAACTGAGTGTACGAGTGAGAATAATAAAGGTGAAGGTTACCCCACAGTAACAGGTGCAGTATATCAGACAAACACAGTCTGTAACTCTAGAAAGTCCTGAGAAGATGTCTGATCAGACAAGAGAAGTTGTACTGAACCATGGCTTTTTCAGGCGTAAAATAAAATCATTATTAATTCTTCTCTTTTCAGTTGCCAATGAGGCCGGGGAGAATAACCGGCAACCACTGGCCCGCTTGGCACGTAAGTTTACCAAAGTTCACCCTTTTTCTATTTCAAGTTGTTATTGTGACGTGTGTCATAGATATGATGTGGTGTGTGGTTGAAGGCCATTGATTTAGTCTAGATATGAGGGGCACATTTACTTCTGATCAGGCATGAATCTGTCTCTTTCAAATCAAGGGGGTACACAGAGCCAGCGGTCAGAGGAAAGATGGCGCACTGCAGTCCAAACAGTCAAATAACTGTAGGCTACAAAAACTTACCTATTTTAGTATGACTTAATTCTTGAAATAACTTGCTTTTCGCAATGTTATCTGTTGATTCTCAGAGTCTCAGATTTGTATTTTTGTTTCAATAGTGGCCCTAATCCTCCATCGTAGTTGACGGATCTCATTCTCTGACCTTATTCTCTGACTTGTGGCTGAATAAGAGCAGCTTTAGTCTATTGCTTTTGTGGTTGCTTAAATGGAAGCATTAATGTTGTACACGCATGTAATTGCAAGCAAAGGTTTTTTATGAAAATTCTTCAGGCTCACGATCCCAGAATGCACTATGCACCGCCGTCACAGCTGGCATTGGCATCACTGAAGACAAAGGAATTCTGATTGACCCGCGAAGTGCCGAAGAGGTCCTGGCGGATGAGCTGCCGATCCCTGATGCCCCCGACGCCATGGAGAAGACTGCTATCAGGTCACACAGACACAGTAACACACACGTGAAAGAGGAGCTTTGCTTGGTGCTGTTGCTGAACAGATGGTGTTGTTCAGATAGATAGTTATATTTGTTTAATCCTGCAAAAGGAAATTGTTTGACTACAGCAGTATTTATACACACAAGCAAAGCATTAATAAAAAAATTGAAAATATCTAAAAAAAATTCTAATATAATAATATTTAATTAACTAACAAAAAAATAGTGCAAAGATGTGACCAAACAAATAAACAACAGTGTAATGGTGGTAAAGTTGAGTGACAGATTTGTTGTTTCTGTATGTTGCAAATCAGTTGTGTGACTTTCTGCATCATAATTTGAGGAGTTTCAGTCAGGATTTAAAAAACAGCACTGGTGACCTCCTAATCGCATCAGATAAAGGACTCATCTCCATACTGGTATTATTAGACCTTAGTGCTGCGTTCGACACCATTGATCATGACATCCTATTACAGAGACTGGATCAGTCGATTGGCATTTCAGGTACCGCACTAAGTTGGTTTAAATCCTATTTATCAGATCGATCTCAATTTGTATTTGTAAACGATGAAGCCTCAATGACCACCAACGTTAATCACGGAGTTCCACAAGGTTCTGTGCTTGGACCAATTTTATTTACCTTATATATGCTTCCTTTGGGCAACATTATCAGGAAACACTCCATCAACTTTCACTGCTATGCAGATGATACTCAATTATATCTATCGATCAAACCAGAGGAGACCAACCAGCTTGCTAAAATTCAAGAATGTCTTAAAGACATAAAAACATGGATGACCTGCAACTTCCTGATGTTAAACTCAGACAAAACTGAAGTTATTCTACTGGGCCCTGAACACCTCAGAGATCAATTATCTGGTGATGTGGTTTCTGTAGATGGCATTGCCCTGGCATCCAACACCACTGTAAAGAATCTCGGCGTTATCTTTGACCGAGACTTGTCCTTTAACTCCCATGTGAAGCAAATCTAATTTTTTCATCTACGTAACATTTCAAAAATCAGGCACATCTTGGTTCAAAAAGATGCAGAAAAGCTGGTTCACGCATTTGTTACTTACAGACTAGATTACTGCAACTCCTTATTATCAGGCTGCTCTAATAAGTCTCTTAAGTCCCTTTAGTTGATCCAGAATGCTGCAGCTCATGTACTCACAAAAACTAAGAAAAGAGATCACATGACTCCTGTATTAGCTGCTCTGCACTGGCTCCCTGTAAAATCAAGAATCACATTTAAAATTCTTCTCCTCACCTACAAAGCCTTGATTGGTGATGCTCCATCATATCTTAAGGAGCTTGTAGTACCATATTGCCCGACTAGAGAGCTGCGCTCACTAAATGCGGGGCTACTTGTGGTTCCTAGAGTCCTAAAAAGTAGGATGGGAGCAAGAGCCTTTAGTTATCAAGCTCCTCTTTTATGGAACCAGCTTCCACTTTCAGTCCAGGAGGCAGACACAGTCACCTCATTCAAGAATAGACTTAAGACTTTCCTCTTTAATAGTGCTTATAGTTAGGGCTGAATCAGGTTTGCCCTGGTCCAGCCCCTAGATATGCTGCTATAGGCTTATAGGCTGCTGGGGGATGTTTTAGGATACACTGAGCACCTATCTCCTCTTCTCTCTCTCCTTATGGATGAATTTACATCTCTCCATTGCACCTTATTAACTCTGCTTCCTCCCCGGAGTCGTTGTGACTTCACGTCTCATAGGGTCCATTGGACCTGGAGGTGTCTGATGCCTCCTGCCTCCCGCGTTGGCCCTGCTGATGCCCCGCCCCCTCCTCTCTACCTCCTTCTGTTTCATGGATTGGAGTTCCATTCACACATTGTCATATTCATGTAATGTGTTTATGTAACTTTGTAATGCTGTTCATTCTGTACACATGACATCTATTGCATCCGTCCATCCGGGGAGAGGGATCCTCCTCTGTTGCTCTCCTGAAGGGTTCTTCCCTTTTTTCCCTGTGAAAGGTTATTTTTGGGGAGTTTTTCCTGATCCGATGTGAGGTCCTGGGACAGGGATGTCGTATGTGTACAGATTGTAAAGCCCTCTGAGGCAAATTTGTAATTTGTGATATTGGGCTATACAAAATAAACTGAATTGAACTGAATTGAATGTACAAGTGTTATTACAGTGGTCAGGAATGTTCTCCTGTATCTGTCATTTTGACAGCGGAGCTAAATCAATCTGTTGGAGAGAGTGGTCCGCTGTACATTTACTTAAGGTTTATTACATTTGAAAAAGAAAGAAGAAAATTAAAATCTACATTTCGGTGAATATTTTGCAACCGAATCAAATTGTTTACAGGAGACTCAAGCTTTGCTTCATTATAATGCATTTTGGATTATGCCGTTCAGCTGGTCAACCTCTTTGTGTTCTAAATTCTTCACAGTTTTACGCCCTCTGAAACAATAGAGCTACCGCCATGCGAGCAGCTCTGTGGAGCACAGCAGTGCTTTATGCGTAATGCTAGTACTAACATGTGGTTGTTTACCATGTTAACCATTAGCAAATTAGCATGCTAACATTTACATTTCAACAATGACATAACATTGACTATTGGATTTTCAGGTGACAAGGTTAAAGTCATTGGAACTCATCCTCTACAAACAATGGATGTCTGAACCATGGTGTTCTATCCAATTGTGGAGAATTTTCAGTTGGGACCAAAGTCGGATGTGGCTGATGGTGTAAAGTGTTCATCCTACAACAACTATGTTGGGGTTTTGTTCCCTTGCTCCTACAGTTTGCATGTCCAACTGTCCTTGAGCAGGCCCTGCTCCCAGGATGCTACACAGCAGCCAACTGCTTTTAAAAATGCTTAGGATGGGTAAAATGAAGGTCAAATTAACTGTGACATTGCCAACATACACTGACACTGATTTTCTCTCAAGGTGTACATATTATCTTATTAAGTTTGTGTTAATCAATCCCAAATTATGTGTGGGAAGTGGCCTCAGGATATTTATTTTTAAAGACTTTCCAGAGGAATTAGTTCCATTTTAAAGCACCCTTTGTAATAATTTGTAAAGGTTAACAACTGTGGCTCCTAGCATCTATCTCATTCTTTGAAATAAAGACAGGACAGTGTTTTCATCAGTATATGTAATGGTCCAACACATTATAATGAGTGGTATTATAAGATGAGGCTTCAAGATATTTACAATATGGACTAAAGGTTAAAGAGATCATGTAATCTTGCAAAATGCTCGAAATCAAGCATTTGAGATTGTTCAAATGAAGTGATGATGCTGATACTGGTGTGACGCTATGTGTTGCAGGTTGCGCTGTCTTGTAAAGCAGCTGGAGAGGGGGGAGGCATCTGTGGTGGACCTGAAGAAAAACCTGGAGCACGCCGCCTCAGTCCTAGAATCACTATACATTGAAGAAACCAGGCAAGGAAATTTCAGCTCAGTGCTGCTTTTATTATCATCCTTCAACATGTACTGTGCCGGACAAAAAAGGGTTTAAAAAAATTCTGTTCTCTAAGTCTGGTTAGGCTTGTCATGATTGTTTATTACGTAGACTTTTGAGCAGTGGTGGAAGAAGTATTCGGATTGGACCAAAGCCCAGAATAATTATACATGCATAAAGTACCCAAAGTATTCTTTTCAGAACATTATAGTATAATATTGATGTACTCTTATAATGTTGGATTATTAATGCTGATGAATAACAATGAGCCATTTTTTGTATTCCAATTTTTTATCTCATTGTGTAATTTTATAATCTGTAATTCATGAATATTATAAGCCACTTGTTCTTCAAATTTACATTCAATTAAAGAATAGATGAAGTCCTCTGTTGTTAAAGGTGCTATATAAATAAAGTTATTATTGTGCTACAAAGTGCTCTACAGAGAAGCAAAGACATACATAACGTCAATACAGATAAACATTTAAGAAATCAAAAGGCAAAAAAGGCCATGCCATAAAAGCAATGAACACAACAAAACTAACACAAACAACAAAAAGAGCTAAAGGAATGGAAAACAAATAAATAAATGAAACAAAATTAGAGGAACAAACAAACTGCATAAAAAGACATAAAAGGGCGACATCACGTAAAAGCAATTCCCACCAAAGGATCTCAGGCTGCGAGCTGGCTCATATGGGGCTAATATTTCAACAATGTAGCTTGGGGCCAGACCCAGGCGGGCTTTAAAAGTGATCAGTAAAATCTTAAAATCAGTTCACAAACGAACAGGGAGCCAGTGGAGAGAGGCCAGGACTGGAGTAATGTGATGTTGTCTGGTAAAACCAGTAAGAAACCTAGCTGCTGCATTCTGAACTAGTTTGGGAGATAAGCGGGACATGTACTTTTGGTTTATGCCAGAAAGAGAAAATTAGCATTTTTTCCAGGTCAGAGTGTGACAGTATGGGTTTAATTCTGGAGATGGTTCTTAATTGAAGAAAGCATGACTGAATAGTTAAGATGTGAGTCAAACATTACTCCCAAGTTTCTTGCAAAATGCTTTACATGAGCAGACAGGGGACGAAGTTCACTCTCAATCAGACTGGTGTTAGTGTTTGGGGAACTGAAAAGCATGACTTCTGATTTTGAGTTATTGAGCTGAAGAAAACGTTGTGCCTACCAACAGTTAACGTCAGAGAGACAATCTATGACAGCAGCCAGGCTCTCTGGGCCACCAGGTCTCAGCGGAAGGTATATCAGTGTGTCGTCTGCATAGCAATGAAAAGATGCATTGTGTTGTTGGAGAATTTGGCCGAGTGGAAGTATGTAGATGGAGAATAAAATTGAACCTTGTGGTACACCGAAGGTAAGGTGATTTGTAGAAGACGAGTAATTATATATGGTGACCGAGTCAGGTTCTTTCTGAAAGGTAAGAATAAAACCAACGAAATGCAGCGTCCTTGATGCCAACCCAGGTTTTGAGGCGATCGATTAAAATGGCGGTGTAAGAAGCTGCACTTAGATCTAAAAGAATAAAAAATTAACTTAAATGATGATGGTAATGTAGGCTGCACGGTGGTGTAGTGGCTAGCACTGTCGCCTCACAGCAAGAGGGCCGCGGTTCAATTCCCGGTCGGAGCGGTCCTTCTGTGTGGAGTTTGCATGTTCTCCCCGTGGCAGTGTGGGTTCTCTCCGGGCTCTCCGGCTTCCTCCCACAGTCCAAAGACATGCTGCAGGTTAATTGATCTCTAAATTGCCCTTAGGTGTGAATGTGAGAGTGAATGGTTGTATGTCCCTACATGTGACCTCGATGTACTGGCGGCCTGTCCAGGGTGTCCCCTGCCTTCGCCCTATGTCAGCTGGGATAGGCTCCAGCGCCCCCGCGACCCTAATGAGGATAAGCGTTATTGAAAATGGATGGATGGATGATGGTAATATTCAATTCAGTTTATTTTGTATAGCCCATAATCACAAATTATAAATTTGCTTCAGAGGGCTTTACAATCTTTACACATACGACATCCCTGTCCCAGGACCTCACATCGGATCTGAAAAAACTGGATGGACGGAAAGCAATAGATGTCATGTGTACAGAATGAACAGCGTTACAGAGTTACAACACATTCAATGAATATGACAGAAATTATGAATAATGAGTACTAGGCATGGACCACAATCCAGATAACCACGATCCATGGAACAGAAGGTGGTATGGAGGAGGGGCATCGGCAGGGCCAATGAGGCAGGAGGTCAGGGCCTTGAGGCATAAAGAGGCAGGGCCAATCAGGGAGGGGCCAGGCCAGGGGTAGGAGGCAAGCAGGTGCAAGGAGTCAGGGGGCAGGACCCAAGAGCCAGGATCGGCTCCAGACACAGCCAGGTCCAATGGACCCTGTGAGGCGAGAAGGCACAAAGACTCCGGGGAAGAAGTAGAATTAGTAATATGCAATAAATAGACGTGAATTTTCCCAGAAAGAGAGAAGAGGAGAGAGGCTCAGTGTATCCTAAAACGTCCCTCAGCAGCCTATAAGCCTATAGCAGCATATCTAGGGGCTGGACCAGGGCAAACCTGATTCAGCCCTAACTATAAGCACTATTAAAGAGGAAAGTCTTAAGTATACTCTTAAATTAGGTGACTGTGTCTGCCTCCCGGACTGAAAGTGGAAGCTGGTTCCATAAAAGAGGAGCTTGATAACTGAAGGCTCTTGCTCCCATCCTACTTTTTAGGACTCTAGGAACCACGAGTAGCCCCGCATTTAGTGAGCGCAGCTCTCTAGTGGGGCAATATGGTACTACAAGCTGCTTAAGATATGATGGTGCATCACCAATCAAGGATTTGTAGGTGAGGAGAAGAATTTTAAATGTGATTCTTGATTTTACAGGGAGCCAGTGCAGAGCAGCTAATACAGGAGTCATGTGATCTCTTTTCTTAGTTTTTGTGAGTACACGAGCTGCAGCATTCTGGATCAACTGGAGGGATTTAAGAGACTTATTAGAGCAGCCTGATAATAAGGAGTTGCAGTAATCTAGTCTGGAAGTAACAAATGCGTGAATTAGTTTTTCTGCATCTTTTTGAGACAAGATGCAGTCCTTGAGATTTGCTTCACATGGGAGTTAAAGGACAAGTCCCGATCAAAGATAACGCCGAGATTCTTTACAGTGGTGCTGGATGCCAGGGCAATGCCATCTACAGAAACTATTTCATTAGATAATTGATTTCTGAGGTGTTCAGGGCCCAGTAAAATAACTTTTGTCTGAGTTTAACATCAGGAAGTTGCAGCTGATAATATAATTCTTACATATTGTTCCATGCATATGTTATTGTCAGGTTACTCAAGTTCAGAATAACAACACGTAGCAGCTGTAATTTGTGTCTGGGAAAAGTCCCTGGGAAATATTCTGTTGTCTGCTTCTCAAGTATAGATACGCGCCTCGTACCACAACACTCACACATCTGTACTTTTACATGAGGGAGGGAGACTGGGACCGTTGCACGGCCCAGTCCTGTGAGAAGAGGTGAGGAGATGGAAGTCTTGGAATTCTCCTCCTCCTCGACAGTTGAGCGCCAATCAGAGGTTAGGACGATGCGATGCAAACCTGTGACGAAATCTGTGTATTAAAGGGCCAAACTTTGCTTGTGAAAAGGAGTTATTTTCCTCTCAACCTGTGTGTTGTCGGAGGGACTCCCTGTGATTGCAATCGCAGCGAGCGCTTGTACTTGCTTGTGATCAGAGAATAAATCTACCAGAACAAGAGAAGTCGTTGGCTGAATTCTTCTGAAGGCTCTACCAGGCATCCAATATATTAAACGCTTTCACAGGTCATCCTTGATATTACTATTGGTTATAGTATTTGGCAGTTGCAGTTTTTACACACAAAACTGAAAGTTGGATCCTCCTCCCTGGTTAATCTACACTGGAAGCCCTGACCACGGTTAGCGTTTGAGTGCTGGCCAGCACGTGAAAGCCAACCCCAGATCAAGCTTGGTGTTTTGCCTTTCTATATTTGTTTTTTTGTGGCACAGTGTTGAACATTTGACCCATTACAAACCATGTTCCACAAATGAACTAATTAATTGTATCTATTTTGAATTTATTTGTGTACTCATTGAATAGTGAGGATCTACTTTGCTACTAAAGTTGAATCATCAATCAACAGCTGTGGACAGAAAGTGTGATAAATAAACAATGCTAAGTAAGATGATAATTTTGACTTTTTTGTGATTGTGTCTCTCACTGAAGGCGCCTGTTGGATCCAGAGGACGAGCTGGGTGACATCCGGTCAGACTCTGTGCCGTCAGAGGTTCGGGACTGGCTGGCTTCCACTTTTACCCGGCAGAGGGTTCTGATGTTGCGCCGTAACGAAGACAAGCCACGTTTCCGCAGCATCGTCCATGCAGTACAGGCTGGCATCTTTGTGGAGAGGTTTGGCTAGTTTGGTCTACTTGATGTAAAAGTCATCTGGGATTGTAGCCCCTTTCTAATGATTTAGTCATGATCTTTTATACATGAATGTTTGAAGGTTTCCCATTTTCCTACTGTGTAATTATTTATTGATATGCTAAGAATTTAAGTTAGTAAAGAAAATGTTTTTTAAAAATATATGATAGGGTTCCATCTAGTCTTTCAAGATCAAATTCAGTTTGTCATTGTAACACGCTCCGGTTAGCCCCGTGAGTTTCCACTTGCATAATGCCACAAGCAGGCTCAGTATTCAGGTTCACAATGTTTTGTATTTACTGTCGGTTCACCCGGCTGACTCTGTCTTCAGCTCTCTCCGACCACCTTGCAGACGGTGACTCCGGTCTTGCCCTCGCGCCTTCGTCTCTCCTGCCGCTTATATCCGGGATACATATTTACTTCCAGCTTAGGCCAATAAGGCTTCTTCCCGGCACTGTTCCCTGATCTACTTTCTCCCCACTTCCCTCTGCTGCTAAGCCCAACCACGCCCCTACCACCACAGCTATCACTAGTGAAATGCAATAAAAAAAAAACTGCATTAGCATCACCAACCAGTAAGAAGAATGGTTGAACAGGGCGTTGTGACAAACATGGCAAACTACACTTGCCATGTTTGTCACAGCTAATGGTCAGTGCCAGCAGTGAAACTGGGGAATCCCACACACGTTCTACTTATTTACGATGTTTTACGATGTCCCCCGTTTGCACAATTAATGCTGTTGTTAATATTTTTTTATCAATAACTTTGGTAATATTTGTCAAACACTGAAGTCTGCTCTACATGGCACGACACAACTTCATAGAGAGCATGTGGGGGCGCACACAGCCTCATGACAGTTTGTGAAATAGTCATCTAGTGATTCCTGTAGCACGTGAACCTTCCATTTTTAATCCTGTCACTTAACAACAACAATTTGGGTCACCTGGTATTGGTCACCAGTCTCGTGGTTGAAAGTCCTGTATTTGTTTGACGTGTCTATGTACACAAATCACTCAATTAAAATGTTGCTGGGGTGAGACTGGGCGGGACCGATACAATCAACAGGCACATTTCTCTATCATCATGCTTGCATTGTTTTGAGGCAAAGGTTAGAGGTCGTAAAATATATACCCATAGCCAATCACAACTAGTTAAACAATTTTAATAGATTCCAAAATGTTTATTTGTTTGTTTTTTGCGCAATGCAGTGAATGTCATCTGTCTACGGCATGGGTCTCAAACTCGCGGCGATATTGTGTGGCCCCCTAATTGACATCAAAGTTGTGTTAGTGCAGCCCACACGTTTTTGTCGCACGCACCTTTTTGCCGAGTCGTTGCCCCGGGCGTTTTATATTTGGCGCAAGTAGATCCCATGCAAAGTCAATGCACATATGCGAATTATGCAGATTTTCGCCCAACGCTGAGTTGCGAAAGGCAACAGCGTTTAGATGCTCCGCCCCTCATCACTGACGTCGTGCCGTTGGTGAATCAAATGGCTGCTGCAACTCTAGTAGCGCTGGAAGCGGACAGTTATCCAGACATAGTCTCTGAAATTCACCGAGCTGTGTGTGCCTACGGTTATGAACCCAGACATGAGGGTGTTTAATGTTCTGACGTTTGTGGGATTTCCACAACAAGTATAAAGCAGAAATAGTGGTTATTTCTTCCCTGGTGGATGGTGGGAATTATAAATGTTTCCACGGAGATTAGCCACGCCCCCTCTAAGGCGCGAATGAAGCGAATGACGCAAGAGAAAGTGATTCCGGAGCGACACCAAGTGGAAGGAAAATATATCCTGTCACCCCCCAGTCATGTCTTTCTCAAAACCTGCCGTGAAGAGAAAGGTTGGCGACGAACACAGACAATTTCAGGAAAAGTGAGAGACTGAATATTTTTTTGTTGAGCACAGGGGAACCCCGACGTGTCTTATATGCAGAGAGAAAATTGCGGTGCACAAGGAATACAACATCAGACGTCATTACTCAACTAGACATGCTGAGGAGTATGCACAATACCAGGGAGATGAGAGAGAGGACCGGGTCGTCAATCTTAAAACATGTCTACTGAGGCAACAACATT
Source organism: Cyclopterus lumpus (assembly GCF_009769545.1). NCBI lineage: Eukaryota > Metazoa > Chordata > Actinopteri > Perciformes > Cyclopteridae > Cyclopterus > Cyclopterus lumpus. The sequence continues at coordinate 957,896 of NC_046976.1, read as the reverse complement.
TTTTCAAGAAAGCAAGCAAAGAGAGTGATGCGGCAGTCGAAAGCTAGCTACGTGGTGAGTAAGATGATTGCTAGGGTGGGAAAACCATTCAAAGAAGGCGAGTTCATCAATGTTAGGCTATTAGTATAGTTTGTCTGGAAAAGAACGGTCAGTTTAGCAACATCAGCCTTTCAGCCAACACAGTGGCAGAGCGCATGTCTGACCTGTCAGGTAACATATACGATCAGCTGCGTGAGAAAGCCAAACATTTCCATGCATATTCAGTCGCTCTTGATGAGAGCACAGACATCACTGACACTGCGCAGCTCGCAACGTATGTCCGTGGTGTTGACGACAATTTTTGAAGTGATGCATGGCCAGACCACCGCTCTGGAGATATTCCGCCGGCTGTGTGATGCCATTGTGGATGCCGGATTACCATTGAAAAGGTTTGCTGGAATAACAACCGACGGAGCGCCATCAATGAGAGGGAGGAGAAATGGACTGGTGGCACTTGTTCAAAGTAAACTGCAAGAGGAGGGTGTGGAGGCCATTGCTCTGCACGGCATTATCCACCAGCAGGTTCTTTGTAGCAAATGCCTGAAGTTTGACAATGTGATGTCTGTCGTTGTGAAATGCATCAACCATATCAGATCCAGGGACTTAAAGCACCGGCAGTTCCGCGCCTTTTTGGAGGAAATAGAGTCAGCATATGAGGATGTTCTCTACTTCAGCAGAGGAAACGTCTTGAAGAGGTTTTTTGAGTTGAGAGCAGAAGTGAAAGCCTTCATGGAGAAGGATGGGATGGCCGTTCCTGTGCTAAGTGATCCCAAATGGCTCATGGACTTAGCTTTTCTTGTTGACATCACACAGGAGCTGAATGTTCTGAACAAGAAGTTACAAGGCCAGGGGCAGCTTGTCAGTGCTGCCTATGACAACGTCAGAGCATTCTCCACAAAACTTGTCTTATGGAAAGCCCAGCTCTCTCAGACAAACCTCTACCATTTCCCATCATGCAAGGCACTCGTTGATGCGGCCACAACATTCAGTGGTGAGAAGTATGCTGATGTATGCTTCAGGAGGAATTTGATCACAGCTTTGAGGACTTCAAAACATACAGAGAACCTTTTCAGATGTTTGCTGACCTTCTCCTTCCATGTGCAAGATGCCATCCTGTGCTTCAAACGGAGCTCATGGACCTGCAGTGCAACTCTGAACTCAAAGCCAAGTTCAGGGAGGTGAGTGGACAAGCAGACAAGCCCCCACCTTCCCTGAGCTTTCCAGGATGTTCAAGCGGACCATGAGCCTTTCTGGGAGCACATATCTGTGTGAACAGCTCTTCTTCCAACATGAACTCTACAAAGTACAGGTCTGAAGAACCGTTCATGTTCTGAACTGTTATTAATAATTGTATTATTTATTAATAAAGATTGAGAAGATTGGATCAGTTTTGGAATACATATATATATATATACTTACATAAGTTGGGAGTGAGAACGTATATATATATATATATATATATATATATATATATATATATATATATATATATATATATATATATATTAGTTAATTAATTTATAAAGGACAGATATTCAAATATGATGAGATGTCAGAGAACTCAGCTGCGGACACACACACACACACACACACGTTACCTCATGTAGACACACTATGTAGTTAGTCATCAGTTGTGTGCTCCAGATCAGACTGGAGATGTAACGAGTAAAAAGATAGATGAGTAGTACTCGATATCTTCTGATGTTTCTGCTTTTTAAACAGGTACCACACTTTTTATATTGTGTTATTTACTTTGAGCCAGCTGCCTTCTTAACGTTTTTGTCGTGAAGTGAGGTTTCCTTTACTAAACTTCTCACTGCAACTTTTCAAAGGGATAAGAAATATTTAGTATGAAGAACAAATCAGAAAAAAGTTGAAATTCTGACCATACTGGTCAGTGTAGCATTCAGTGTGCGTGAGCTTGTTTTGACACCGTGTTGTGGAATGTGTCTATGTGTGTGTTATCTCTGTGACAGGATGTACAGACGGAGCTCCAACATGGCCGGTCTAAGTTATCCCCAAGATGTCATCGCTGTGCTCAAGGTATTAATGTGTTTGTATGGTTGTTTGTGTATGGTGGAAAGCTTGTAATAGATTGATTTATGATATGAAAATGCACTCATGTTTTTTCAAAATGTGTTTTGTACATAGGTTTGACATAATTGCTCTTAAGTGTAGGTAGAACTTATTAAACATAACTTAGAATAAACACCATAGTGAGGGGCTCTACTGAAAACATCTGGAAACATCTTCCAACTGCAGGAAAGTAACTGACAGGAAAGTCTGTCAACACTTTTATTACTGTAACTCAATATTCCTAGAATGCGTGCACTTAATCTATAAGTGCACGCAATAACAATAAAGTGAACTTAACAAGTGTCTTTAGTTCCTTTATCAAGGTGTTCCTTAACAGAACTTCACTTTGCTTGGTTGTTGTTATGGCTAGTTCCAGCTGTCACAGACTCACTGATTTCAGATTGATGCTCTGCCTCTTATCCCTGTCCTCGCTCTCAAATAGTCCCCGCTTGCGTTTGGAGTTCTGCTCCAACTGTATGCTTGCACTCCGATATGTTGAGCAGATTTCCTGCACTCCAGCTTCAGCCCTTCTCCTCACACTCTGCTGCTTCTGTGTGCTTGTTAAACGTTTGCCCACGGATTTCTCCCCTGCTCTGATTTTTCTCAACCAATAGGATGCCAGGTATTGTGTTGGCCAATGAAATGACCCCTGCCTCATTGCAGATGTGCTTTCTCTAGAGCTTTGAATAAAATGATAGAATATCAGCACCCATACTTTTTCTTTTAATATAATAACACCATTTACTGGATGCCGTTAATAAACCACAGCAACTCGCTTGTTGACTTCTGCATACAGAGCAAGAGCTAAAACTGAGGAGGTAACCACTCCTTTAATACGTCCATGGTCTGCCAACATTGGCTATCTTCCAACGCAATTTAATAGAAGCTGTCATCTGATTCGTTCAGCTATTGTGCCATTTATATCTGTTGCTTTTATAAAACCCTGAAAATGTCTGTCTTAAATATGTTTTATTCTTGAAAAAGCAATAATTAGGAGGCCCACACACACACACGTAGCCATAGATTTTTGGTGCAGGATAACAACAATAATAATAATAAAATAATACCCACACTGCATTCATGTTTTCACAGTTTTACATTGGTATGAAAACATCTAGACTAAATTAAAATGGGTATTTTTATACCTATGATAATTCTAAATAAAAAAGGAACCGTAGCAATTAACAGATGAGCGGGTTTATAGTGGGTCATGTGCCAATGAAACTTGTTTCTATTTATCTGTTCTAGCATGTGGACACGTGGTCCTTTGATGTGTTTGCACTGAACGATGCCAGTGGGGACCACGCTCTGAAATTTGTCTTCTATGACCTATTCACCAGATATGACTTGATCAATCGTTTCAAGGTATGCCAACAAACTCCCATTGCCTCCATCAGATACTTCAGATATGTGATTGTGTGCACCAACCCCTACTCACTCCCAACACATCCAACAGTCAGTGCCACACAGGATGGGAGGGGGGAGGGGTGGGGTCTTACACACACAGCCCTTTCGTCCAGGAGACACCTTCAGTGACACCAAAACTGAGCACAGACGGGAACATAGAGCGTCATATTCTGAAGCTTGTGTGTTGATGAACACCAATGTATTCATCAACACATTGGTGCCACGGTGTAGAACAAAGCGGTATAAAAACAGCGTTGTTCCAGCAGCCATCATTCAGGTGAACAAATTACAATTATAACAGTACACTGATTTGTGGCTTTGTGTACTTTTATCATCATGTCTGGCTTGTTGTATTTGTTGATTGTAATGTGTGTCGAGATGAATGCCTCACGTTCCATTGCGAAACAAGTCTGGGTACAAATAAAATAACCTAACCTATAACACAAAAAAGATATCAAGATCATCATCAGCACTTCAAGGTTCTAATGTTATCAAGCTATAGTTACCAAGTATACCTTAGCAAAGTGTAAGTTTTACAAAATACAATGCTAATACTAGCTAACATTAGCATTAGCTGTTGGGATTCACAAGATAGATAGCTGCCTTACAACAATAAATACTATCACACTTTGCTTCTTACGATTGAAATCTTGATGCTGATTAATTTGGAAGTTTCAATTCATCAAAGAACAGCTACCAAAATTCAGTGAACTGCAATTTCGGTCTGCATTATCCACATCCTTGCTGTATTGTACTCAAATGCGTGTTCTGAAACAATTGACGCTACGCATTACTCATTTTTATTCCGCATGCATACCTGCATTACAGTTATGTGCACTTCTGGTTATATGCAATGCTAAATAGGTGGAGTACTTTTTTCAGAAGAAAACCTGTTGTTGTATCGCACCTTTTAATGAGCTTGGAAATTCAAGTTTGAGTTTTAATGCATAGTTTTGTCCTACAAAATCGAGAATAACCTGGAGTTATGCTTCAAGGGGATGTGATCGTGGTTAGCTCTCATTTATACTGCAGTATTTGTCATTGTACCTAATTGTTGTGTTTCCTCTATGGAAGGTCCCTATTTCTGCCCTCATATCATTCGTGGATTCGTTGGAGGTGGGCTACAGTAAACACAAGAATCCTTATCACAACCTGATGCATGCTGCTGATGTCACACAGACCATCCATTACCTGCTTCTCAAGACTGGCATGGTGGTAAGTCTTGGGTTGGCTGAATGCAAAATGCCGATTTTGTCAGTGAATCTTACAAGTCACTAAGCACATAGAGCTTTTCATAACTCAAAACCCAATATAAATGAGAATTGATTGATGATGCCAGAGTTGTCTCAGCTCGGACTACACATTAATGAAAGGCTGCATGATAAACTGGGGGTTTAAGTGACTTTGGTTTGTTGTGACTTTTATTGGGTACATTGTGTGTTACAGCAAAGACAGAACAACAGAAAAAAGTCCATTCAGTGAAGCAGTAAAGTAAAGCAAGACAAAATCATATATTTAAATCGTTGCAATTTAAATGAGATTCCATCTCGAGTAACCATGGCCACATTGAAGTAACATTGAATTTTTAATACGATTAAATCTCTCTTTTTAATACGATTAAATCTCTCTTTTTAATACGATTAAATCTCTCTTTTTAATACGATTAAATCTCTCTTTTTAATACATTTTGACTTTTGGAATGAGACAATTACTGACACGAGGACACATCGCTCGCTGTGAGAGAGAGAAGTTGGAAGGTTTGCACTCTAATGTAAATAGTCTTCTAAACTATTTGGGACAGCCAAAGAGAGAGTGTCAAAAGAGGTCATCCTAGTAGGGTTAGGGTTAGTAGTCAGTGACACAAGAAACAGATCTCAGTCAGATATTGAGTCAGAGTAAAAACCCCACGTCGTCCGCCGGGGGTACAGAGGCCTGAAAAGTATCTTTTTATTCTCCCTGTGAATCGTATCCTTTTCTCCCGAGCCTCACATTCCCGTCTGTCTGTCTCTCTCTCTCTCTCACTCAGCACTGGCTAACTGAGTTGGAGATCTTTGCTATCATTTTTGCAGCTGCCATCCATGACTATGAACATACAGGGACCACCAATAACTTCCATATTCAGACCAGGTAATTCCCACCCAGCAACACCAGTGCTTTTCAATCACTGCAGTTACTAAGGACATTAAGGACAGTTTAAAACAAGCTTCCATGATTAGAAAAGATTGACACAAAAAGGGTAAATAATAAAATGCTGTTTTGCCTCATACATTATGATGGTTGTTATTATTATTATTATTATCATGATGATGATTATTATTATTTCCATTTGAATCCAAAACCTTTTTAAAGTAGCTGTGTGGGATTTGCAGGTCAGACACAGCCATGTTGTACAATGACCGAGCTGTTCTGGAGAACTACCACGTCAGTGCTGCATATCGCCTTCTACAACATGATGATGACATGAACATCCTTTCTAATCTCTCCAAAGATGACTGGAGGTAAGCGGAGACAGCTGAGGTTGACATGGCATTGTTTTCACAGCTGTTTACATTCAATGATATGTGATTTAAAAATAATAACTCCTGCTCTTTATTTAGCATGGTAACACTTTTAATGGTCGCATATGTGTGTCTCTGTGTACAGCATCAGTAAAGGGTAAACGTGTGTTATTGTTTTTATGATTATTTGTATTTGTCATCGTGTATAAAATGTGACGGTGGGGGGGAGAAGCAAGGTTTTTTTGGGAGGAGCACACGGACAGGACGGCGGGTTATTCAGGCGACTGCTTCGCTGTGGATCTGGACAAGCGTGTGGATTACAAGTAGAAGACTGGACCGGAATACGGCACACTGGGCCCACCAGCTAAACGGCCTTTGTTTGACGGCTTTTGGGGGGTTTATTTGTCATTGGTCATTCTTTTGAGGACATTAAGAGACTTCGGGAATGTCGGGAGCCGGGGATGGAATTATACTTCGGGGGGGGCTAATTGTTTATTTGGTGGATGTTCGTTTTGTGTGTTGCACCGTATGCCGCATTGTTTGCTTTAATAATAACATATGGTGTTCGCAACTGACTGTTTGGTTTCTTTATGACTGTTTCACATTTGCTGTTCTTGGAAGTTTCAAGCATATCACGCAGTCCGGTGGCAGGGACTCAACACTCAATAACAGATCCGCCCATTCCCTTAAAATAGTGTTGTACTTTTCCCCTTAGGTTTGATTAGGAGGGAGGATTGTTACACACTAAACAATACAAGCCACAATTTACAGTATCATTCCGCTGTACGAATCTGTACAGTTCACATACTTAGTGCTTCCTTCTGATACTTTAATGGAGCTACTGCTGAAGAAACTCAGACTATGGGAAACAGGGAGTAACAAATGGGTATTTTAGAGAAAATAAAAAATAAATGATAGTGTAAATATTGTGCAAATACTAGTTACCTTGGCTGTTTTTTGGAGGAGGGTTGCATATCGATCTAGCACTGAATTGCTGTCAGCAACAAGATCAATGTATCTCATACAGTATTCCTGATTTAACGTTCTCCAAGCTTCATATGTATTTTTAATTCTGAAGGGAACATGAATGTTTGTGGCAATGCATTCAATATGTTTTTTAATATATTTTACTGTAATTTACTCTTTCAGAGAACTGCGAGCACTGGTAGTAGAGATGGTGTTGGCCACAGACATGTCCTGCCACTTCCAGCAGATCAAAGGAATGAAAATCCTCCTGCAGCAACCTGAGGCGTGAGTAGTGGATTTCACTTCTGAGTCTGTGTCCCTTTTGTTGCCATTCACTCAAGTTATAATGCTGACGCTGACACTATCAAATCATGACGCAAAATTGTGTTTAACACCATTATAATAATTTCAGATATCACTAGAGGGAAAAGGTTTTGTAGTATAGCTTGATAAACATCTTTGTAGAGGTGTGGTTTTAGCTGAATACAACCTGATGTAACTTGCACTGACTTTGTCCTCTAGCTGAGGAAACATTGTCCTTGCCTTGATAAATTATTCTCTGGCCCCTAGTCATTTTAGCTTGACTTTTAGTTTTATTATAATATATTATTAGTACTACTAATATACTATATCAGTGCTTTAACATGTACTTGTATCTGAAGCTAGGGTGGGCAATGTATTGTACGTAATGTATAAAGTATTTTGTTACATATATTTAAATTCACTTTACATACCGGCAGCAATCAATGAATAAAATGTGACGACAAAACCAATTTAAATAAATGTGGTATCTGTGGCTGTCACAGGACTGTCAAGGTGAAATGATTGGACCTACATGCCTATCTACAGTTCCTACCTACCTGTCTACCTACCTACTTGTCTACTTAATTCATTACATTACATGTCATTTATTTTTTATTAAATTAAATTCAGTTTATTTTCAATATCACAAATTACAAATTTTCCTCAGAGGGCTTTACAATCTGTACACATACGACATCCCTGTCCCAGGACCTCACATCGGATCAGGAAAAACTCCCCAAAAATAATCTTTGACAGGGAAAAAAGGGAAGAAACCTTCAGGAGAGCAACAGAGATGGACAGATGAATAGATGTCATGTGATCAGATGAACAGAGTTACAGAGTTACATAAACACATTACATGAATATGACAATGTATGAATGGAACTCCAATCCATGAAACAGAAGGAGGTAGAGAGGAGGGGGGGCGGGGCGCATTAGCAGGGCCAACGCGGGAGGCCGGCTCACCAGGCATCAGACACCTCAAGGTCCAATGGACCCTATGAGACGTGAAGTCACAACGACTCCGGGGAGGAAGCAGAGTTAATAAGGTGCAATGGAGAGATGTAAATTCATTCATAAGGAGAGAGAGAAGAGGAGATAGGTGCTCAGTGTATCCTAAAACATCCCCCAGCAGCCTATAAGCCTATAGCAGCACATCTAGGGGCTATAAGCACTAGTGGGACAGCTCTCTAGTGGGGCAATATGGTACTACAAGCTCCTTAAGATATGATGGTGCATCACCAATCAAGGCTTTGTAAGTGAGGAGAAGAATTTAAAATGTGATTCTTGATTTTACAAGGAGCCAGCTAATACAGGAGTAATGTGATCTCTTTTCTTAGTTGCACGTCGCGCCAGGATCTTCTCCTCGATCATATAAATATGGTCAGACTGCGGTCAGTAGTTTTAGCCGCCGTCCAGACCGTAAACAATCTCTTGGCATTTCCCCGTTCGACGGGAAAATATTACCGTAAATCCCATAATTACTGCGAGCCCCAAATGTCTCTACTATAAAGGCATCTACAAGGCCGGTCCCGGATCAGGATTACTAGTCACACAGATGGATCACATTTAATCCCTCTGGTCGCCAGGTCAAAAGGAGCTCATTTACCTGGCTGGCTTTCTCGAGAAACGTTACTTACTGCTCTCGTGTCGTTCTGTGTTCATACTCGCGGTCGTACGCACTCACGGTGTGTCGCTTGGATAAAAGTGTCACATTAATGATATGTAACGTAAGTATTCAATATCCAGAGTTTTGCTGTGTAGAAAAAAAGGAAGGATTACCTCTAATGCTGCATCCTCGTCCTATCGTTTTGTTAACAAACGTTCAATGACGGAGATCGGGATGACGAAGGTACGATCATTCATGAAATGCTCAAAAGTTATCCATATCCGTGCAGCCCACAAAGTTGTCAAGCAGGATCACGTGGCCTCATCAAAGCAAAGTGCTGGCCACTGCTGACCGCATCTCAAGCTCAATACGCATGTCGTGTCCATCGGGGGGCTTCCTAAGGGTCACCGTCAGAGGTTCACAGAGTCTGTCCTCCCTCTACTCCGGCTTCAACATAATCTGCATCTTGCGAGATGCTCCACCAGAAACTCTCCTGCCCCGGGTGAGTAACAGGAACACAAATGTCATATCACGTGTTAACCAGTCTTCAGAATTTCTCAAGAGCGACGACGATGTAGAGAAGAGAGAAGAGAAGAAGAAGAAAGAAGAGAGAAAAAGAAAGAGGTGAGACAAAAAAGATGGGAAGCAGGAAAGAGAAGAAGGAAAAATAAACTAAAAAGCGAGAAGACTAAAAGAAAGGGCGCCTCCTACTCGTGCCTCAGCCATCATCGGCGCTAAAGATCCCTAGAAATCCTAAACTGCCGCTAAGCAATGACATAACTGGTGGTCGAGGGCTTACACTCCCCTCCCAGGCGCACCTAATGCACATCATGTCCAGGCCATCGTCGATCTAGCGAGTCCGTAGGATCATACCTCAATCAGCCTTTATACAGCCTCCATCTCAAATGCATGGACGCGTGAGCAGGTTGTTTCCACGTATGGTTCTCATTCACGTTATACACCGGCATCCAAGTGAACTCAGAGGACAAGGAATTCAGAGGACAGCGTTGGCTAAATTGGTCATCCCAAGAAGGACACACAGCCTGTTAGCCATCGCTGGCCGCATCACGCATCCACGCAGGACACACAGCCCGCTAGCTACTGCCGGCTACATCATTCGGCAATCAGCAGGACACGCATTCCAGCCATGGCCGGCCAGCAATCACAGCAGGGCACCCAGCCCTCCAGCCACTACAAATCACCATACAAAGCGGCCTGACTTGCGGCATCATAGCAAACAGATCGGGCAAGTGGTGTTACATAGTCATATCTGGTAAGTAGCGCTATATCCATCCTATCACTTACTCCCGCTCAGACGCTCACTGTCGTATCCTATCCACTACATGCACATCGTTCCGGGAATTGCCACTGTATCGTATTCTAATAAGTATCGACTATATCGAAATGGCATCAGATCGACAGTATAACGCCTATTTCATGCCTCATCCTAGCAGGTCCACAACAACTGGCGAGAGAAGGAGAAGCAAAATCATTGCATACATCGAAGGAGCATTGGGCATTCTCTTACGGAATCGCATACATCGCAGCAGCACCGGGCATCCTTTAGCCAAACCGCATAAGCCCCAGCAGCATGGGGATTCCCCTAGCAGGATTGCAATATGTCGCGTCAGCAGCATCGTAATAGCCCTTAAAACAAATTCATCTAAATCTGCTTAACCCATGATACTATCCAAGCATGTTTTCGCTTTTCCCCATCATTGCATCTCTCTCAGGCAATCGGTACTGCTTCTAATGGTTTTACAAGTGCCGGAAGGGAAGGAGATATACAGCCGGGCGGAAGTAACTCATGCGAGCAAGGGAGCCGAACGAGCCGAGAGGATCGAGCTACACTGCGTACTGGGGACTCTACGAGAGCTACACCGAGAGCACGACTCTCAGTATAACCCCCACACCCAAATGCCTGCAACAATCTGTGCCCCCCATATAGCGCCACGCCAAACTCATGACTGTATTTCGCCCAGTCATGTTGATAACCGGTCACATCATGTCTCGCTAGCCGGAGCCAACAGAACCAGAAGGATTCCGTCAACCAGATCGAAGTGAAATCTCCACACTTCGTCTGATGCATGAACATGTTTTGCCGCATGATCTCACCGGCATTTGTGCCAATCGCAGGGAGTCTACCAGGATGCCTGCCTTAAACTCGCAATCCGAGCTTGCGGTCTAGTATCGAGTATTTCTTTCAAGCGCTATACAAATCTATCATCAGGTACCTTCTAGCAATCGCATACATCGCAGCATTGGGCATTCGTCACAGCACCACTGAGCGATTTGTTAAGGGTAATCGCAGTTAACGCAGCAGCAGCATCTCAGAGGAATATTCCGTCGTTCCATACAGAATTTCCTATCGACCTTCCTCATGCATAGCATGGATTGATTCTTCAGACTCGACCCATTCCCTCTAGCGTGCCTTAAATCCCCCATCAGTCATGTTTTAACTAGAGTTTTGTTTTGCTACTACTACTGCATGTTACCATATCTCCTGTTATCGCATCTAAAGTCTCAATATCACGTTTGCCCACATCTCGATGCATACATATACTGGTGGTGGTGTGCCGGCCAATTGGCCAACTGGCGCTCTCTGGCTGGTCATATCCGTCATTTCCAGTCAGATGACTCAATCATTTAATTCAACTAATCACGTATTCAGCTAATCATTCACATCCAGGTATTCTACTACCATATGGGAATCTCTATGGGAGTCTTGCGGTCATTCCAGGACACTAGCCACGAAGTCCCAGCTCAACTTGCTGCTATTTAGGTCACCGCTGACCATCAGCCAATGCCGGCCAAGCCACACATTGCAAGCAGGACATTTGAGACTTCATCATTTCATATCATCTGTTAACAATAAACATGCATCCTTTCTTTATCTAACTGGTCTCTCCCTGATTGAAATGGAGCTCTAGCAAGTTCAGACAGGAAGACCATACCATCAGCCTGCCATCTATTCCTCACATTCCTGCCAATCATTCCTCAAGCATGCTCACTCATTGTTTACTTGCTGTCATTGTTCTGCGCCGTCAATCATGACACCAGCTGCGCAGATCAGCTGATCCCCTCTATCCAATAAGCACACGGAAACAATGACACGGTTAGCCAATCATCTTTGTGCTGTCTCGTTTAAATGTGACTGTCTCTCTACCTTCAGTTCTTCATGTTGCTGTTACGCACCCCTCCACCTCCCCATCTCCGCCCAGTCTCCACGGATCCATCAGCCTCATCAACTCATCATTCCATCAGCTCATCACCACCAGGTCTGGACTCCACGGGGGGATATATCTCGTTGCTGATCGGGGCAGTCGGCCCTCAATTGCAAATCTCCCCGCAGAGTCCAAGCGCCAAAGACTCTGAGACTTCATCATTTTATATCATCTGTTAACAATAAACATGCATCCTTTCTTTATCTAACTGGTCTCTCGATGGAGCTCTAAGGACCATGAGGGATAATGACTTGAAACCGAATGTGTCGTTTGACAGGTGTCTGAAAACGGAAATGCCTTGCTACAAGTGAAAGCCTCTGTGGCACAAGCCTCTCTGTCTGCCTTTGTGGCTGTTATCCTTGCAGGTGGTGGAGGTGGGCGTGGCATTCGTCAGAGGAGTGGGAACACCTGAATTCATTAGCAGCACTGGCAGTACATGGGCCTTGTGTGCCAGTGCACTCTGTTATGATGTTTAGGGAAGATGGTTTGTAGAGATTACATTACATACACACTTTTCCCTCATGCACTCACCTACACTGTTAAAAATGTGGGCGACTGTGGGTCAGTGGTTAGCAGGTCCGTCTTTCAATCAGAGGATCGACGCTTTGATCCCCGGCTGTCCTAGTTCTAGTCAATGTGTCCTTGAGCAAAACACTTGCTCCCCGTAGCTGTGTAAGTCGCTTTGGATAAAAGCATCAGCAGCCCATGTCCCCCAGCTGCTATAGGCCTAGGCTGCTGGGGGAGTATGACAACAGAATCTAGTAAACTTTGATTTCTAAGTTTTCATTTTAAAGTAAATTTGGTATGTGTGTGTGTGGGAGAGAGCGCAATACCTGCAGTGTTGTAACTAACTTTGAAAAGTAAAACTTCTTTTAACCGTTTATACCGAGTGTGTATAGAGGAAGACCTTAAGTATCAAGCACAACCTTTAATTCTGAAAGAGTACAATATTACTCAAATATAAAGTATTTTCTGTAACTAAGCTAAAGTAAAGTTTACATTTGTACTACCATGTCATTTGCAACTTTATCATTTCAAGTGTTTGTAAAAATAAATCTTATTTACTAACCAATCTGCTTCCTGTTTACACCTGCATGCCCAGCATGATATTCATTTTCAGGTGTGTTAGCATGGACAGAAATAATGTATAAAAAGGTGTTGAATCACTTGTATGGACAGAGATCGTTTTGATTTATAATTTTAATTGTTTTACTTTAGCTCTAGCCTTAGCCTTTAGGCCTTTTTTTAAGCAACTTATGAATAAATGGGTACAACAACAACAAATGTAAGAATCATTCAAGGATTTGATCAAGCTACATGATGTGCATGAGCTACTCCAGCAAGTACTTCTCTTTAATAGTTGCACAGCAGCACGTTGTGTCATTGACAGCAGCCCAGCACTGTGGACTGTACTTACAGGATTGACAAACCAAAGGCCCTATCCCTGCTGCTGCACACTGCTGACATCAGCCACCCTGCCAAACACTGGGACCTTCATCATCGCTGGACTACATCCCTTCTGGAGGAGTTCTTCAGACAGGTAGCAACCCAAACACGTGCCACCTACTTACTGCTTTACTATTAATAAAGCCATATTAGTGAGTAAGCAAGCCAACTGTTTCAATGTTCCTCAGGCTTCCCATTATCACAACCCGGTCTCAGCTTTAATCAATAAACTGGCTTTATATTTATGACAAATGGTAAATTGCTCTGCAACAAGGATGACATCAAAACATGTCAGCTGCTGACCAATCCACTCAATGGAGAAATGTGGTCATCAATTCTACAAGATCCCAGTGTCAACAGGACTACATATTACAGTCAAGTGACAAGTAACAACAACACAGTGGCAGTTTTCTGATAGTTTTATTAATTTTGTTTTCATGATGAATATAGCAGAGGTAAAATAAGCATTCATACCACAACATGGGAGCTGTAGCTCATGGGGAGAGTGGTCGTCCTGACAACACAAGGTACTCGGTTTGATCCCCGCTGTCCCCTTAGTTTACATGTCAAATTGTCATTGAGCAAGACACTGAACCCCCAGTTGCTCCCCGGATTTTTCACAGCAGCCCACTGTGTCTAAGGATGGGTTAAATGCAGAGAATAAATACTTTTCATATATTATGTAACTATATGACAATAAAATACGGTTTTCATTTTCAAGATGAGTGCTCTTTGTGTTAATTTAAAAGATTTTCTGACATCAAATATCACATAATTGTTGGTTGTCTTTGAGAAATATGTATTTCATGGCCAAAACTGGCCGATTTTCAGTCGGCGCTGTTTGGGACAGTCCTTTGCAACTACCCCTCACTGCAGTGTGCAATTCCGTGCGTAGCTCGACTCCGCCCACATTGAGCAGCTTGTCTTGTTTTTGCATTTTGGTAGATCTTAAGGAATACAATATTAAGTAGTAACAGCACAACAACCATATATTAACACATATGCTACCTTCATTCGTGGTGTGGTTATTTGTGCTATACAGCTCAAACGTTATTGCAAGCTACTCATATTTGTCTTAAGCATGAACAGTAATTTAAAAAATCTACAACACAATCCCAGAATGTATAATTACTGTTGCTGCATATTTCTATTTTGGGAATCTATAATAATACTGTAGGTGACTAAAGGGACAGAATTCACGGGGCCAGTGTGCAATTCAGGGCGTAGCTCGCCCAGTCTTTCCTTTCTTGTTTTTGCATTTTTGTAGATTTTGAGGAATATAATATTAAGTAGTAACAACCATATATTAACACATTTGCTACATTTGGGAATCTATAATAATACTGTAGGGGACTAAAATGACCGAATTCACAGGGCCCCTTTAAAAGAAGGGGCGTAACCCTGGTGACAAGGGGTGTTAAAGGGCACCAGGAAGGGAATTTAGAAATGTTTTTTTTAATGGAAATAAAGTTGTGGCCAAAGGGAATACTTGGCTCTTTGTTATTTCGACGCTCCTACATTGGTGACCCTGACCTCTAATGGACGTTTACAGAGAGAAGATGACGACGCACAAAGTTTCACTCAAACTGCCGGAGTTTTGGGAGACGCAAGCATCGGTGTTGTTTGCTCAAACTGAAGCACTATTGGCCCTCAGACATTACAGCAGACGCTACAAAGTATTATTATGTCGTGGCGGCCCTCAGCAGTTTGACAGCAGGCAGGGTGGTGATGATCCTCTAGAGAGGGACAAGTATGATGTCTTGAAAGGCCAGCTGTTGAAGATTTTCGGGCTTTCTGACCCTGAGTGGTCTCGCCGGTTGCTTTCGCTTAAACGCCATCGGTGACAGCAAGCCGTCAGAGCTAATGGTCAAAATGTTATCTCTGCTAGGAAGACACAAGCCAGACTTTCTGTTTACAGAACTCTTGCTCCAGGTGTGGGCCGCTTTGGCCAACCGACTGTCGGGAGTTGGCTGAGGAGGCCGATAAGTTTTTCCTGGCTGGCGAACAAAGCTTCATGGCCGAGCTGAGGCCTGCGGAATCCACGGAGTGGCTGCCGGGTAGACGACGGTCGTCGCCGCAGCGCCAGCAGCGAGCCAACGGCAGAGGTCTATCAGCCTGTGTTATTACGACGCAAGGTTTGGGCCAAAGGCTACAAAGTGCCATTCTCCATGCAGTTTCGGCAGGACGGGAAATAAGTAACGGCCATGAGCGTCGGTCAGGAAGGCAGGCTGCTGTTCATTAGAGACAACATTTCCGGGCGGCACTTTCTCTGTGATGTTGTTGGCACACCCGCCACCTAAGGCTCCGATTGCCATCACCACAGACGCTTCGGGCTACGTGGTGGGTACGGTGCACGAGCAGTGGGTGAAGGGGGCGTGGCAACCACTCGCGTTTTTCACTCGGCAGTTGCGCCCGAATGAGTGGAAATACAGCACTTTCGATAGGGAGCTCCTCGGCCTCTTTCTGGCCATTTGGCATTTCCGATTCTTGCTGGAGGCTCGGCAGTTCACCGCGTTTGTGGACCACAAGCCGCTGACGTTGGCCATGGGGAAGAGAGCCGAACCATGGTCAGGGTTGTCCAGTTAGGATTGGACTATAACAAGATGCCCGGGGATCAGATTACGCCCGGGGCGTTCGGGAATTGAGGACGGCAGTTACGGGGCTGCGGTTGGAGCAAGTTGGAGCAGGTCCCATTTGGCGTAACCGGCACAACGCTCCTCTGTGACGTCTCCACAGGCCAGCCACGGCCAGTTGTTCCCGATGAATGGAGACAACAGGTTTTTGACGCGATGCATTTACATTACATTACATTACATGTAATTTAGCTGACGATTTTATCCAAAGCGTCTTACAATAAGTGCATTAAACCATGAGTACAACAAGAATCAAGCAAGTACAATTCCTTCAATAAAGTTAAACTACAAAGTGCTCTCAGTAAGAGCCATTTAAGTGCTACTAAAGTGCTACCACGGTGCTACCTTCCCTATTCAAGGTATAGTCGAAAAAGATGTAGAGACTTTCTGCTGTCCTGATGTCAATGGGGAGCTCGTTCCACCAATGAGGAGCCAGCACAGCAAACAGTCGTGACTTTGTTGAGTGTTTAGCTTTGAAGTGAAGGAGCTACAAGCCGATTGGCAGAAGCCGAGCGAAGTGAACGGGCTGGGGTGTAAGGTTTGACCATGTCCTGGATGTAGACCGGACCTGATCTGTTCGCAGCACGGTACTCAAGTACCAATGTTTTGAAGCGGATGCGGGCGGCCACCAGTAACCAGTGAAGGTCATGGAGGAGCGGAGTAGTGTGGGTAAACTTAGGAGGTTAAAGACCAGTCGAGCAGCTGCGTTCTGGATGAACTGTAGCGGTCGAATGGAATTAGCAGGTAGACCTGCCAGGAGGGAGTTACAGTAGTCCAGCCGTGAGATGACCAGAGCCTGGACCAGAACCTGGACCAGAGCCTGGACCAGAACCTGTGCTGCCTTCTGATTGAGAAGAGGTCGTATTCTCCTGATGTTGTACACCATGTACCTACAGGAGCGTGTTGTTGCGGTAATGTTGGCAGTCAGGCAGAGTTGACTGTTGAGTGTAACACCGAGGTTTCTGGCAGTCGAAGTCGGAGCCAGCACTGAGTTGTTGAAGTTAATAGTCAGGTCGTGGGTGGGAGAGCCTTTTCCTGGAAGGAGGAGAAGTTCAGTCTTGTCCGGGTTAATTTTCAGGTGGTGTGCGGACATCCACTGAGAGATGTCAGTCAGAGATTCGTGCTGCTACCTGTGTTTCAGATTGGGGAAACAAGAGGATCAATTGGGTGTCGTCAGCGTAGCTGTGGTAGGAGAAACCATGCGAGCGAATGACAGAGCCGAGAGAGTTGGTGTACAGAGAGAAGAGAAGAGGACCAAGGACTGAGCCCTGAGGGACCCCAGTAGTGAGAGGACAAGGCTCAGACACAAATCCTCTCCAGGTTACCGGTAAGTGCGGTCGGTGAGGTAGGATGAGACTAGTGAGAGCGCGGTGCCTGAAATACCCAGGTCCTGGAGGGAGGAAATAAGGATCTGGTGGTTCACTGTGTCAAAGGCAGCGGAAAGGTCTAGAAGGATAAGGACAGAGGAGAGAGAGGCTGCTCTAGCAGTGTGAAGCTGCTCAGAGACAGCAAGGAGGGCAGTCTCTGTTGAGTGGCCTGCCTTGAATCCAGACTGGTGGGGGTCTAGAAGGTTGTTGCTGTGGAGAAAGGAGGAGACTTGAGAGTTTTGGAAAGGAAGAGGAGGAGAGAGACAGGTCTGTAGTTATTGACTTCAGACGGGTCGAGAGTGGGTCTTTTCAGGAGAGGGTTGACTCTTGTCAAAGGGGCAGGTGGTTGGGCGGGCAGAGGTTACCAAGGTAAGAACTTGATTGGGAGACAGGAGAATAAAAGAGGAAAGTGAGGGGGAAGAAGATGAAGTTAAATTAGTAAATGAGGAGCGTATGTTGTCTATCTTTTTTGTGAAGTAGTCAACAAAGTGGCTTGGTAGAAGGGTGGAGGGGGGGGGGGGGGACAAGGGGGGTCAAGGAGGTTGGAAAAAATAGAGAAGGGCTTTATGGGGTTAGAAAAAGAGGATTCGATGCTGGATTGGTAGAACAGGCTTTTGGCTGCAGAGATAGAGGCAGAGAAGGAGGAGAGAAGAGATTGATAGGCGAGCAGGTCGTCGGCGTGTTTGGATTTTCGCCATTTCCTTTCCACTGCTCGCATAGTGGCTCTCTCGGCGCGCACCCGTTCGGACAGCCACGGACCTTTCGAGTCGTAAGAGGACAGAGAGAATCAAGAGAGGAAGACAGAGTAGAGAGTAGAGTGTCAGTGGCAGAGTTAGGATGCGTGAATGAGAAGGAGTCAGTTGAAGGGAGGGCTGACAAAACAGACAAGGCCAGAGAGGAGGGTGAGAGGGTGCGGATGTTGCGACGGACAGGTGCAGAGTCCGTTGTGGGAGGGTTGTCAGTTCCAAAGAGTGGGAGAGAGTACGAGATGAAGAAGTGGTGAGAAACATGAAGTGGAGTTACAATTCAATTCAATTCAGTGTATTTTGTATAGCCCAATATCACAAATTACAAATTTGCCTCAGAGGGCTTTACAATCTGTACACATACGACATCCCTGTCCCAGGACCTCACATCGGATCAGGAAAAACTCCCCAAAAATAACCTTTGACAGGGAAAAAAGTGAAGAAACCTTCAGGAGAGCAACAGAGGAGGATCCCTCTCCCCGGATGGACAGATGCAATAGATGTCATGTGTACAGAATGAACAGCATTACAAAGTTACATAAACACATTACATGAATATGACAATGTGTGAATGGACCTCCAATCCATGAAGGAGGTAGAGAGGAGGCGGGGCGGGGCGCATCAGCAGGGCCAACGCGGGAGGCCGGCTCACCAGGCATCAGACACCTCCAGGTCCAATGGACCCTATGAGACGTGAAGTCACAAAGACTCCGGGGAGGAAGCAGAGTTAATAAGGTGGAATGGAGAGATGTAAATTCATCCATAAGGAAAGAGAGAAGAGGAGATAGGTCCTCATTTTAAAGAGATATTCATCCTGGAATCTTCTTTGAATTCTTAAAAAAGTGTTTTCTTTATATTATACCATTGAAATGACACGTTTTAGTATGGGTATGCAAACCTTCGCAATTTGAGAAAACACGGCTGGTTAAGATATGATGGTAACAATATAATGCCATGTGCATTGTTTATGTAAACAATGCATCTTAACCATGAATGTTCATTATGATAATGAATGAGACATGAGGTAGTTGGACATGGTCAGCGATGGCAACAAAGCTCTGTGCTTCTCTGCCCATCATTTTCTCATGGACTCGTCCTCCAGTTGCAGGCAGGCAGTGCTTGGATCAACGATACATGTTCACAGTCGGAATACATTACAGTGAGGAAATGCGACAACGCCTACATTAAAGCAACACAGAAAATCAAAGGTCAAATAGACAAATGTACATCTACATATGTATCAAGGTTGTGCGGGGCTGGACCCAAGAGCAAGAACAACGGAGCAGGAGTAATTCACAGTTATTTTTTATTTGAACTGAACCCGAGGCGGAGAAGTTAAGGGATCGGGGTGAGTGGTAGGCGGGTGAGGCGTTGGGCAGCTCAGGAAGAATCTGGGTGCAAGCTGGTGGTTAATTGGGTCGGCTAGGCTGAAACCAGGATTTTCGAGGAGAGCACAGGTTAGACAAAAGTCATAACAAACAATTGCTCAGGAATCAAATTTGGCCGTAACAGTAGTTCAGTGTGTGAAGACTGACAATCAGGCCAGGACTGAAGTATAGAGCTGGGGTAGATGTACTGTGGAGCTTGATGAATGGATGGGTTGTGTGTATGCCGGTTAATTGGCGGCAGGAGGGGAAGGGAAGGGCACGCCCAGGCAGAAACAAATGCGCACACAAAGGATAAACTGGGGTCCAATGGGGATTCACACAATGAAGGGAAAACTGGCTGGATACTAGGAGGGAGGAGATGCACACCAGAGACAATAACAATATGTCCAGACAAGATTCCCTCAGACCAATTAGTTCATGTACAAAATTATGCTGAAACTAATGTTTGGTCAGATTCATTATGCAGGAGTTTTTTAAAAACATATACTACTGCACTAGTCCAAGTTAATATAACAAAGTGAACTATGCAAAGTGAACTATGCACACATTATAGTGTTTCTGCAATATTAAGATATAACTTCTGATGGAACACGCAGGAATAAAACGTTTCACTCCGCCCATGACCTACAGCCCGAATTATTCTGTTCTTCAAAGACAACTCGACATTACATATACAACTGACATACAACTGACTTGTGCTGACAGTACCTTGTAATGCTGCATTTGTTTTCAGGGTGATAAAGAAGCAGAGCTGGGTCTACCTTTCTCCCCTCTGTGTGACCGCAAATCCACCATGGTGGCACAGTCTCAGATTGGTAAGGTCTACACATGACACCACACATCTATTCCAGTCATTGTGTTTGTTGTTTATCCAGTTTATCCAGCGGACTATCTTCTCTGTTATGGAAACCGTGTTTTTACTGTGTGTCTTGAGATTTGATCTGGTATTTTGTTCCATTTTGTTGATTGGGGCTCATGACTATAGCAATCATGCAACCTAAACCTGGGGTATATTCATTCATTTGTGCTTTGATGAAGTTATAATGTTTACACGGTGGACAAACAAACTGGTGACACTAAAATTAGCGGTGATCAAACCGGGTACCTTCTGGTTGCGGGACGACCACTTACCCATGAGCTACAGCCGAGATTGAAGCAATTTACAATTTTGCTGGATTAGATTCAACAGAAAAATCCTTCACAAAACTAAACTATGGCGCTTGTATTATAGTGTACTATTTTCAGAGTAGGTTTCAGAGCAATAGCTTCACTGGGCTCAGGGAGAACTCATTTAACTTATTTCCTTTCATTGTGCCGATATTTACCTCTGCACTACACTGTAGGAAATATTGTTATATACATTATATTATACATATGAATTTGAACCCCTAACTGAGGTGGTTTTTCCCTCATCTTAAATTCCCATTACAGCCTTAGGTTATCTAAAGATGTCTTGGTGTTAATGACAACAAGCAGAAGGTAAAGTCAATTTTAATTGGGCATGTCTACCGTTTCCTGCAGGATTCATTGACTTCATCGTGGAGCCAACATTTACAGTGTTGACAGAAATGATCGAGAAGATTGTGGCACCGCTTATTGAGGAAGCTTCGCGGTGTGGATTGGCTGGCTTCAGACGCTCTAGGTGACAGACAAAATACCCTCATCTTCTGCATGACATTCCTGACACTTACGTTGTTAGATAATACTGACATTATCCTGTAATGCAGAAAATACTTCCTGACATATGATAATCGTAAATGTTTCTATGATGAAACTCAAACACAAAGTCACTATGTAATTTTGGTAAGGGATGTTATGGAACTGTATTAATAATAATACACATTGGCATGCCATATAAATCTGTGGTGTCAATAATTAGGGTGATCCCGTTCAATGTTTAAAAGGTCTGGGCTGGATTGTGGGTGAGCATACAGATTCAATTCAATTCAGTTCATTTTATATTGTCCAATATCACAAATTATGAATTTGCCTCAGAGGGCTTTACAATCTGTACACATACGACATCCCTGTCCCAGGACCTCACATCGAATCAGGAAAAACGTCCATGAAATATTAAAAAAACGTTCACGCAGAAAAAAGGGAAGAAACCTTCAGGAGAGCAACAGAGGAGGATCCCTCTCCCCGGATGGACAGAAGCAATAGATGTCATGTGTACAGAATGAACAGAGTTACAGAGTTACATAAACATATTACATGAATATGACAAAATGTATAAATGGACCTCCACCATTCACGAAAGGTAGAGAGGAGGGGGATCTCTTTTCTTAGTTAGTACACGAGCTGCAGCATTCGGGATTAACTGGAGGGATTTAAGAGATTTATTAGAGCAGCCTGATAATAAGGAGTTGTAGTAATCTAGTTTGGAAGTAACAAACGCGTGAACCAGCTTTTCTGCATCTTTTTGAGACAAGATGTGTCTGATTTTTTAATCAGGAAGTTGCAGGTCATGTTTTTATGTCTTTAAGACATGCTTGAATCTTAGCGAGCTGGTTGGTCTCCTCTGGTTTGATCGATGAATATAATTGAGTATCATCTGCATAACAATGAAAGTTTATGGAGTGTTTCCTGATAATATTCCCCAAAGGAAGCATATATAAGGTAAATAAAATTGGTCCAAGCACAGAACCTTGTGGAACTCCGTGATTAACGTTGGTGGTCATTGAGGCTTCATCGTTTTGAGATCGAAATTGAGAAATTGAGATCGATCTGATAAATAGGATTTAAACCAACTTAGTGTGGTACCTGAAATGCCAATCGACTGATCCAACCTCTGTAATAGTATGTCATGGTCTAACAAAACAAGTACAGAGATGAGTCCTTTATCTGATGCAATTAGGAGGTCATTTGTCATTTTCACCTGTGCTGTGGTGTTTTCTGGTGTTTTCCCCAGTATGTTGACTGCCCCACATGGAACAATACAACTCTGGACCTGGGGTAGAGCCTTCTGGCTGGAATGTCGACTCCAGACTCCAATTCTCTTGTCACTGAACCATCAGGGGCAGTGTTGTTGGGGATGAATGTGCAACGTAATGATCCAATCATCTTACATACTAATACCATTCTATTTGGCAAAGCCATTAATTAGGTTTTATCCAATTGTTCCATCAAGCCTTTGATGGCATTGCGAGTGTAATTTAAATCTTTGTTGATTGTAATATATGTAATTGATCCAATCTACGTTCTGTTAACTGTGGGCCATCGGAATATTAATCCAAATCCTGCTAGGATCTGATTGCGGGCTGGTATTCGTCCAGCACTCCTCTCTTTCTTGCTCGAACGCCTAGATCAGTTTCTGGTGAAAAACTAAACTGTTGCACCTGGTGGTGCAGTTAATGGCCAGTCTGGTATAGTGAGCAGTGCAAGTCGCTGTCGTTTGTGAACATACTGTATCTTTCAGCGTTGCGGCCCTAACTCTTGTTCTGATTTTTCGTTGCTGCTGTGCCTCCCAAAAAATAAAGAGAAATACTAACATCCATCCATCCATTTTCAATACCGCTTATCCTCATTAGGGTCGCGGGGGCGCTGGAGCCGATCCCAGCTGACATAGGGCGAAGGCAGGGGACACCCTGGACAGGCCGCCAGTCCATCGAGGGCACATGTAGGGACATACAACCATTCACTCTCACATTCACACCTATGGGACATTTAGAGATCTAACATAACATTATCAAATATATTGCGCCGAGTGGTATCAAATCTTTTACTCAGAATTACCCTCCTTATTAGGCAACTCTTCAGCGGTTGGTTGTGATGCTTTGGCCGGCGGATCTGCAAATATAGAATGTGTTATATGGTAGCACTTTTGTGAGGCCTCTTACCTGGAGGGCGTGTGAAGTCTTTGCAACAACTTCAAACGGCCCTGTCCACCTGGGCTCAGTCCACTTTCTCTTATGAACTTTCAACCTTACCCAGTCACCTGGTTCCGCTGATGACTCTTTCATCAGCTGGCTCCTGGTGGGCACTGGTAACCTGTTTGGAGAAAAACTTAGATCTGGTCTGTTAATTTCCCAAAATATTCTTTGAAAAATGTCTCCTAACTTTCCGTAGACCATAGCCTCTTCTCCTGGTTTGTGTTTGATGCTGTCTAGATTGGCGAGATCGGGATGATAGGGCCATTTGGTTCTGATGGCATTGAACAGGTTTGGTCCCAACATTGCCAGCTCGACACCATCTTGGTTTTGTTCAAATCAAGCTTGTCTCTGCACCTCCTGCATCTCTAACAGGCTGGAACACTGTACTAGGATGACTCTCATGTCACCCAAGGCAAGTGATGTGCCCATGGTTGCTGCATATCCAAGGGGCTCCTCCTGACGTCAACAGGGTCAGTTTATCCACCACTTACCCTACTTCGATAGCTCTTCTTGTGTCAGTGCACCTTCCCTTTGTCTTTCTTTCCCTCTCTTTCTTCCACCATTGATCCCTTTTTCCCCTTCTTTCCTCCTCTACCTCCCATCTTCGCTGGATCTTCCTAGCTTCCCATTCCCTGGCCAATTCTAGTTCAGCTAAGGCCCCTCTCCAGATGTACCTTGCTCAACAGGATTTGGACTGCTCGGCTTTCTAGGGAGTTGCATTCAACTTCTACTCTGCCTCCTTTTATCTCTACCACCGGTGCCATGGTGTGTGGAGCTTCTCTTTTAAATGGGTTGTGTGCGTACGGGGGGGGGGGGGTATTCACATATGACAGGTTAGATGGAAGGGGTGGGAATCTGCTGGCAGTGGCTGCTTCTTATTTGGGGGGGTTTCTTCTTCCAGCTGGGTCTTCACCTCTGGGCACCTCCGGGCGCTGTTGGCTTCATTCTGTGCTATGCCATGTAGTAGCAGTCTTGCCGACACAATGGCTTTACTGGTTCAGGTGATGTCCGCTGAGCGGAAGGTGAACCTTCCTTTTCCTTTCTGTTTCTCCCTCGCCACGTTCTCAGCTTGAGCACTTTCATCAGCGTGATCTTCTGCTCTATGGTGGGTCCCTCCAGGGTTGTAACAGTCAGTAAACCGTCTCCATTTCATTTCTGGATATATCCCATCAGCCTCCTGTATGCCTTCTTCCTCTTTTCTGTATCTGTCATGTCCAGAGTGGCACAGCATGCTGCCTCAACCCATGTGGGTGGGGACATGGTTGAAGATGGCTCTGACATCATTAAAGGAATCAGGTGCTGACTCTGGCTATATATAAGGAAATGGAAATGTAGAAAAAAACTAAAATATGTGTCTTGAGTGCAATATACTAAGTAATCAAAAATCATAGCGAACCGCATAACATGGGTGTGTAATGGACTCCATGCCACGTCTAGGTCGTTCATTGAAAACTCACAATTTTGATAACTTTTCATCATTAAGGTCTTCAGATCATCCTTGTACAAAATTGAAGTCGATTGCATACATTTTGTGGGAGGAGTTCGTAATAGTACAAATGCTTGAAATGACAAATGACAAAAAAGGCAAAATTGGCCGAATAGTAGATTCTTGTGAATGGCCGAAACCCCTGACACTGGCTTGTGGTCTGGCTGAGCGTCAATAATGGAGCTGCGCTGCGAAGACTCTGGATTGGGGGTATCAACAATTCAAATACCTCCCAGAGCCAGGTGGGTTCCAAGGAACAGCTATGGGGCTGGAGCAGGCTGGCTGCAGAGTCTCAATACCAGGTCTCGTCAATTTGAAGGTAGGCTGATGTCTGTGAGTGCAGGTTTGGAGACCTGTGGTGACTGCTGAGTTCATCAGTTGTCGGTTTGAACTGTCATCAGATCTTCATAAGGCAGCAGGCAGGAAAAAAAGAAGTTCCACAATACAGACATATATGAGATGCAGATTAAGAGTAGATTAAGAGTAAATGAAAGATGGCACACAGCAAAACATTTAAAGGATAGCACTGAGGATGATTATGTCTTTGGAATGATGCAACTGCATGTTTAAACCTCTACCAAATCATAGCACAATATGTCAACAGTCGTTCTGCAAAGTTTGACTTTGATAAAGTAAAGCAGAAAAATATTAGAGGTTTTAGTACAGACCGTTCAGGCAAATTTCCAAATCGTGCATTTTGGATTTGTGCATCCCATTTTAATTTTGTCATGTACCACGGATCTCTCTATATTAACTAAAATGAGATTGACAGCACTGTTAGCCAACCAGAATCAGTTTTCTGTAAAACGCTCGCTATGATAAAAAATGTACCCCACTAAAACGGACCCAGGAATGCTGTTCAGCGTATTACAGGAAGTTAGTCGTCAGTTAGCAATGCGGATACAGCGCTTAAAGCCAGCAAATTGTCAATGTTTTGCAAAATTAAGTCATATTTCTCTACAATCTAAAACAGAATTGGGGGATACATGCTGTGTTGGGTCATGTTTTTCTAATGCTTTGTTGGAGAAGAATTCAAAGGATATCTTGGGAATCTGCAGGTTTTTTATTTTCGAGAAAGCTATTCCGTTCATCTCTAGCATGAAGCTAACAACAACACTAGCCACAAAGCTGTATAGTGTTGAGACTTTTTGCGAGATATTAATATTGATATTTGGTCATTCATAACTTTGGTGTTTGAGTTGTGTTTGGACTATATACAATATTTATATATCTCTACATAGTTATTATTACTTTTAAGTGAAATATGAGAATGTCGATCAGTCCAAAAAGAGACAGTAGCTTTATAACTCCACCATGACTGTGGATGTGTGTGTGTACATGTTTTTGTGTGCAGTGTCAACAGTATCATTGGCAGTGATGGAAAGCTGTCCAGTTTGAAGAGTACAGGTTCAGAGGGCAGCTGCTGTCCGACCATGGTGGACTTCAAAAGCTTCAAGGTCACATGGAACAAAGAAATTTATCACAACAGGGAGACATGGAAGGCCCAGGCCGACAAAGGTAGCCCCACTCACCACTCAGTACCTTTCACTTCCAATTTTCAAATACAGATCTGAGAACCAGCTCTAAAAGTTGTAAAACACTCCAAGAGCTGTAGTCATTTTCTTTCCTTCGTTCATGTGAATAAAGCTGATGAACACAACATGGAGGTACAAATTCAGCCCCCAAGTTGCAGCAGCTACTACTTCGAAAGCACATCCTAACTTCTTCTGACTATAATGGTGGTCAAATTAAGCAACTGTGTGTGTGTGTGTTCTGGTAGACCTGGAGGAAAAGGTCCAGAAGGAGGCAGAGGAGGGTGGCCAGCAAGAGGAGAAACAGTCGAGGAGACCCAATTCAGGACAGGTGGAGGTGGAGAACAGGATGCAGCAGGAGGTGCAAAAGTCCAAGGAGAAGGAAGGAGACAATAATCCAGGTGGACCTGCTGGATCAAACCCAATTTACACAGGCAAGAAGAAGCATGAGGGCCACACAGAGAAGCAACAGTGTCAGAACGGTAAGCATCCGGCAACTTCCTCACTGTGGGAACAATTACAGTGTAAAAGCAACTAAGTACATTTACTTAGTAGTACTGTGCTTTTTACTTTACTTTTACTCTACTGTTTTTCAGAAGGCAAATAATGTATTTGTTAATTATTTAAATGTATTTACAAATAGTTAGTTGTTACTTTTGTGTAAGTCAGACTTCAAATATTTACATTTTCATTTTTATTGTAATATGCACAACATTCGTTGGCAGTTACAATAATACTTATTCAGTGATTACACTTATACAGTAACATACTTATACAGTGACATTGACTTTCCTCCCATGTTTCCCTAACACATTCTTCATAATATCCTTCATAATATCCCTCATTGATTATCACATATTTCTTATGTATTAATTTAAAACATGGACTTTCCTATTGTGCAAGTATATATAAAAAAAACATTACAACTCTACAATTCCCTCCTTGTATACTATTCCATAGTATAAACATCTTCGTAATGGACTTTATTAACATAATTGTAATACAGTCTTTATTATCTCCCATATTCCTTTGGAAGACAAACATCCTTATAATAATTGTCAGTGTGGTTCTAATCATCACACAGGTAAAAATCTTCAAATATTTTGAGTGTTCTAATTTGATCTATTGTTTGCGTATCTGTCTAAGTGTCTATGTCTATGTGTTCCTTTGTTCCTCTCTGTATGCTCCATCTCCTCCATGATCTCCATCTCCTGCCCGTTTCTCCTTTCTCTGCATTCCTCCAATCCTTGTTTCCTCGGATAAAAGAACAACAACATATTCAAACACTTCATCTATATTATTTTGATCATTAACAATTTAGACTTCTGTGTTTTGTTATATCTTGCATCAATGTACTGAATTTGTATTATACTCCTCCATACTACCTGTTCCCGTATGGGTGGAGTTCATCTGATGGTGAGGTCAACAAGGCAGGCAGGTGCATGATGAAGGTCGGTGATGGAGAGACAAATGCTGCTGAGGAGGAAAGTTAGAAGTAGTCCGTGCTTCGGGCTGAAATTTTAGGCTATTGTCTTGGGAAAATGTACACTTTAATACCAGTTATTTATTATTTTTGCTTTCACAGTTTTCCCATTTTACCTCATTAGCTCTTGAATAGAGCAATGCCCTGTCTGTATCCTCTACTTCACTAGTTACCAGCCGCATCATCAATTGCTGGTCCTCTTTCTTCAGTGCGGTGGTTATAAGTCTGGTAAACAAAGTCCTGAGGCAAGGAATACAAAACATCCACAGAGCACCAAAGTCGCTGTCATCGTGGCTGTTTCTATTTTACGAACCAATTCTCCAACATGTCTGAGAAGGAGTCTTTTACTCCTGCGTTCTCTTTTAATTCCTCACTAAGTGAGGTGAGTCCTGCTAGTGCCCTGGTCACTGATCCGCCAGGGGTTGTTGTTGGGGATGAATGTGCAACACAGTGAACCAAACATCTTACACACTTCGCCTTTCCCTGCCAGGAGCATATCTAATGCCATTCTATTTTGCCAAGCCATTAATGAGGTTTTATCCAATTGTGCCATCAAACCTTTGATGGCATTGCAAGTGTAATTTACAAATCGCTGCTGGGTGTAATACATGTAATTAATCCAGTCTACGTTTTTGTTGATTGTGGGCCATAGAAATATTTATTCAAACTAGGAAGCTAAACAATCTGGGCGCTGGAGGTCTTTGGCGGTGTATAAAAGCCAATTAAGCCAAGTGTTAGCCTCGCTAAACCCTGTCTCAGTTTCTATGGTTTGCCTTATGTTTGATATGTTCAGATACTTGACCATGGAGTCTGATGGAGCTCCGGTAGCGGTGGGTAATGGTTCTGTTACCTGTATCAGAATTTTGTAATATCTCGCCAATCCAGTGTTGTCTATCCCCAAAGTGTAGTGGCCTGCCATTTCTACCTGTTGATTTGAGATGGTTAATGTGACCTCATTACAAAGATTTGTCCTCTGGGGCCGATTCCAACTGGGCTTCGCCACGTTTGCGCATACAATTCAATTCAATTCAGTTTATTTTGTATAGCCCAATATCACAAATTACAAATTTGCCTCAGAGGGCTTTACAATCTGTACACATACAACATCCCTGTCCCAGGACCTCACATCGAATCAGGAAAAACTCCCCAAAAATAACATTTGACAGGGAAAAAAGGGAAGAAACCTTCAGGAGAGCAACAGAGGAGGATCCCTCTCCCCGGATGGACAGAAGCAATAGATGTCATGTGTACAGAATGAACAGCATTACAGAGTTAGATAAACACATTACATGAATATGACAATGTATGAATGGAACTCCAATCCATAGAACAGAAGAAAGTAGAGGAAAGTCTTAAGTTTATTCTTGAATGAGGTGACTGTGTCTGCCTCCCGGACTGAAAGTGGAAGCTGGTTCCATAAAAGAGGAGCTTGATAACTGAAGGTTCTGGCTCCCATCCTACTTTTTAGGACTCTAGGAACCACAAGTAGCCCCGCATTTAGTGAGCGCAGCTCTCTAGTGGGGCAATATGGTACTACAAGCTACTTAAGATATGATGGTGCATCACCAATCAAGGCTTTGTAGGTGAGGAGAAGAATTTTAAATGTGATTCTTGATTTTACAGGGAGCCAGTGCAGAGCAGCTAATACAGGAGTCATGTGATCTCTTTTCTTAGTTTTTGTGAGTACACGAGCTGCAGCATTCTGGATCAACTGGAGGGATTTAAGAGACTTATTAGAGCAGCCTGATAATAAGGAGTTGCAGTAATCTAGTCTGGAAGTAACAAACGCGTGAACCAGCTTTTCTGCATCTTTTTGAGACAAGATGTGCCTGATTTTTTAAATGCAGTAATTGTGGTAGACAGGTCCAGTATTTGCAAAATAAAATAAAAATACAAAAGCATGGGTAAAGTCTGGACTGATTAACTGAGGGTTCACAAGAAACAGGAATGGACAGATAATTGTATCAGAGGCTAAAACGCAATAGCATGAAGTAAAAAGCAACATTGCCACTTCAACAATCCCACAGGGAATGATAGCAATGATAGGTGTTTGGCCCCAGAGCAGCTGAGACACACAGACAGGCGGAGAAGATGTGCAGGAAAAGCATATATTTTGCACAGATATCCTATTTTATAAATATTACCCGGTATATTCTATATTTCCAAAACACAAATATTGACAATTTGTATAATTTATTAATAGGATTATTATAAGTTTTGTATACTTTTTTTTTTTGTGGTTCAAGGTGGGGCCAGCCACCGTGGCCCTCTATTGGCCAGCCACCACTGGTTACCTGTGAACAAATAATAAACTGAGACAAAAGATTGCTTGTTAGATCCTGAAAAACTGAGCAGGACCTCAAAAATCTCAACATCGTCCGAGTATATTTTGAAGTCGGCTGAATCTTGACAAACTGACCACAGATTTGATGTTCAAACAACTAACTTCTCGCTATGATTCAACAACACTAGTATTTTGAAAATGTCAACTTTCTCCTCCGCCATTGTTCCCTATTGCTCCTGCAAAATGCATTCTGGGCTGGCTCAAGTGTGCCCTGGTCCAGCCCCTAGATATGCTGCTATAGGCTTATAGGCTGCTGGGGGATGTTTTAGGATACACTGAGCACCTATCTCCTCTTCTCTCTCTACTTATGGATGGATTTACATAATAAACTGAATTGAATTGAATAAATTCATCCATAAATAGAGAGAAGAGGAGATAGGTAGATATCAAGGGGCTGGACCAGGGCAAACCTCTTTTCAAACTATATAACTCCTTCTGCAGGAACGACAGCTGAATCGTCAGACACTTACAACAATAACGACTAAGTTATGCGCAATATATTACTCAATTCAACATCGTGCAATATTTCTTTTCTATTTCCTGTACAATTTGTCATACTTTTCATTACAACTAACTATATTTTAGTCTTTTAGGCACTGGAGTCAGTATTACTTATTTTACACTCAATAATTGTTATTCTATTTTTTGTTTATGTTTATATTCTTGTACTATTGTTTTTTGATAAACTTCTGCAGTAATCTTTAATCAAACTCTGACAATAAAAAATGTTGGGATTAATAAAGTGCTATCTTATTTGATCTTGTTTTGAATACAAAGAAACAACAAACTACTGTAACACAATGTGGGGAGCTACCTACATGTACATTTGCCACTGCCATAGAATGTAGCTTACATGTTGCTGTCTCTGCAGGCTCTCAGCCTGACTGCCCTCTGATCCATTACTGCAAGAGACCCAGCTACTCTGCCTGCTCCTACCGGATGATCAGGTCAAAAGTCACTGAGATGCGTCCCATTGATGCCCGGGGGAAAGCTAGGAGACTGCAGCGCATCTCCCTGCGACGCCGGAAGTGACCTCAAAGTATAAAGTCATCATACTACCACATAATAATTAGTCTTTGTTGATATTTGACTATTGCAGCCTTGTATTCCAATGATGTTCTGCTTCGTTTTAATCATGTATCGTAACTGTTGCTGCATCCTGTTCTGGTGATGTGTCTCCCCTTCATCACTGCCAACTTTTTGTGGACACTTCTTTGAAATCACTTCAGCGATGACTTTTTTTCTAAATTTAGCACAATTTCTGAATTGTATATTTGATTTAATTATTTAAATGTTCAATGATGAAATGTTTAGAATTATACTATATATTTTATTTAGCTATATGTCTTCCCTTTGCTTCCACTGCTTTTCCTATTTTGTATCACTCATTGTGTGTTTTTGCCTATTTGTTATATTTAGGGCTGACAATCTCAAGGCACTGCTGAATTGTCCCGACCAATATTTTTACCAATCCCAAACAATCTTGTCAATAAAACTCATCACAATGTTACCAGTAAGACAAATGCAGAGTTGGCAGGTTTGTGTGCTTTTGTCTGAATTGTGATGAATGACCTTTGTATTGAAGTGGTTAGTATTATAGTTTAAACATTGCATGTATGGAAGAATTCAAAAAGGTCTTTTCTGGATATAAAATCTATATCGCTCAACTGGTATGTTTACATTTCAGTTGGTAATGTGTAGGTTAAATATTTATTGAGTAATCCTTCCTCTTCCCTGTCGTATATTTCAAGCGACGGTGATGTTGAAGAATGATGATGAAGGAATCTCCGCGGACAATAAACAATAAAGTTTATTACAGACAGGAATCACAGGTCAGGACGGGCGACTAGTATGCCCGGAGACTCTCCTGTCAATCAGAAGTTCTGCTGGACGGTGCGAGGCAGACCATTTATATAGGGAAGATGTCTTGAGCAAAACTGGAGATAACATAACGTCACACAGGGGCCCCTAACCAAAGACATACTTTTCAGACACAGGCATACAGACCCTTCCTCCAACAGGTCAAAGGGCATTCCTTCGAGGGGGACACTGACGATTACCATATCCATATTTAATGAGATTGTGAACATTCATTGAGAAAATAATAATAATTCATTGAGTTAATTACATCCTTTAATCCTTCACATCGTTCTCCTCATTCTCTGAGTGGATCATCTGCTTCTCCGCTTTCAGCAGTCTCGCTCCTAAAGAAAGGAGAAACACAGATGGTCAGCTTTAAGAAGCAGTTCATGCTGTGTATGCATGTATGGTTGGAGAGGTGAAATCTGAGAACAGCATACAAGTTGTATAAAACTACAATTTCCGAGTGAATAGCGATCGTGTGAAGTGTGACACACAAAGAACCAGGAGAAAAACATCAGGCTAGTTAAGAAAACAAAGGTGGAGGGTAAAATGATAACCCAAACTGTCTGTTGAAGACATTACAGTTTACAGAGTCACTTCCTGTCTCAACTGTGACCTTGGATTGTTTGTTCTATTACTATAGAAGGTCAAACCAAACTCAAACCGCAACCCTCTACTTTCTTTAACCAAGAACTTTTGTGGAACTGAAAAGAGACGATGAATTGTCAGAATATTAATTAAATTAAATTGTAGTTTTATTGTCATTAAAAAGATATGTCGCCAAAGCATTTTACAGAATACACGTACACTGGTCCCATATGCAGGTTATACTGATAATACAATACAGCACACTCAATTTGTATACAATTTAATATAGTTAGTTATTCTAGGTGAAAGGACAGCAGATTAATATTATTTGCTTTCCACAGTCACTAATTAGTTGACAGTTTCTCCTCTGGGCTTACCATTAGTGAGTTCCATACTTTACTTCCCCAAAGTGGAAATGTCTTCTAACAGTGGAGGAGGAAGTGCATATGATGGTGCATCACCAATCAAGGCTTTGTAGGTGAGGAGAAGAATTTTAAATGTGATTCTTGATTTTACAGGGAGCCAGTGCAGAGCAGCTAATACAGGAGTCATGTGATCTCTTTTCTTAGTTTTTGTGAGTACACGAGCTGCAGCATTCTGGATCAACTGGAGGAATTTAAGAGACTTATTAGAGCAGCCTGATAATAAGGAGTTGCAGTAATCTAGTCTGGAAGTAACAAACGCGTGAACCAGCTTTTCTGCATCTTTTTGGGACAAGATGTGTCTGATTTTTTAAATGTTACGTAGATGAAGAAATGCAATCCTTGAGATTTGCTTCACAGGACAAGTCTCGGTCAAAGATAACTAGAGATTCTTTACAGTGGTGTTGGATGCCAGGGCAATGCCATCTACAGAAACCACATCACCAGATAATTGATCTCTGAGGTGTTCAGGGCCCAGTAAAATAACTTCAGTTTTGTCTGAGTTTAACATCAGGAAGTTGCAGGTCATCCATGTTTTTATGTCTTTAAGACATTCTTGAATTTTAGCGAACTGGTTGGTCTCCTCTGGTTTGATCGATAGATATAATTGAGTATCATCTGCATAGCAATGAAAGTTTATGGAGTGTTTCCTGCTAATGTTGCCCAAAGGAAGCATATATAAGGTAAATAAAATTGGTCCAAGCACAGAACCTTGTGGAACTCCGTGATTAACGTTGGTGGTCATTGAGGCTTCATCGTTTACAAATACAAATTGAGATCGATCTGATAAATAGGATTTAAACCAACTTAGTGCGGTACCTGAAATGCCAATCGACTGATCCAGTCTTTGTAATAGGATGTCATGATCAATGGTGTCGAACGCAGCACTAAGGTCTAATAAGACCATTACGGAGATGAGTCCTTTATCAGCACTAAGGTCTAACAAAACAAGTACAGAGATGAGTCCTTTATCAGCACTAAGGTCTAACAAAACAAGTACAGAGATGAGTCCTTTATCAGCACTAAGGTCTAACAAAACAAGTACAGAGATGAGTCCTTTATCAGCACTGAGGTCTAACAAAACAAGTACAGAGATGAGTCCTTTATCAGCACTAAGGTCTACCAAAACAAGTACAGAGATGAGTCCTTTATCAGCACTAAGGTCTAACAAAACAAGTACAGAGATGAGTCCTTTATCAGCACTAAGGTCTAACAAAACAAGTACAGATATGAGTCCTTTATCAGCACTAAGGTCTAACAAGACCACTAGAGATGAGTCCTTTATCTGATGCATGTATTTCCATAATAAAATGTCCTGATGCAGACCAAGATGTTAGCAGGTCTGTCTTTCAATCAGAGGGTTGGCAGTTCAATCCCCGCCCTATTCGATGTGTCCTTGAGCAAGACACCTAATCGTGAATTGTTCCTTGTAGCTGTGTATGATTGTAAGTCCCATTTTTTGGGGAGTTTTTCCTGATTCGATGTGAGGTCCTGGGACAGGGATGTTGTATGTGTACAGATTGTAAAGCCCTCTGAGGTAAATTTATAATTTGTAATCACATTTGCGTCATTCGCTTTATTTGCGCCTTAGAGGGGCGTGGCTTATCTCCGTGGCTTTACTCCGTGGAAACAGTTATAACTTCCGTCATCCACTATTTCTGCTTTATACTTGTTGTGGACATCCCATAAATGTCGGAACATCTAACGCCCTCGTGTTTGGGTTCATAACATTAATGTCATATGTATATATTTATACATAACATCACAGCTCGGTGACTTTCACCGACGACGTCTGAATGACAGCGGGCGAACTTTTCGCTTCGCTCTATTAACGACATTCGTGCCGCGCCAAGATTTTCTACAAGATTTACAAGATTAAACCGAACTTTTAATGACTTACAACAATGGGGGGGGGGTGTACATTAATTGTGTATCCCTCTGCAAATTGTGCAACTGTAACGCTGGCAGCCCCGTGTGGAGGGGAGGGGGAGATGCGCTCATGTGATTGGCTGAAAATGAGGCCGACATCTGATTGGCTACAGATAGGTCTATGTTGAAAAAACGCATTTGTGGATCCATCCACGGCGGGGGAGTCTCATAAATCCACACACACGTGAAGAATCCACAAACAAATGCAGTGCGATTGACAAATAAATAAACACAGACATGTCATTCTGCGTGCATTTGAGAGTCTAATTTATTTGTAAATCCTTTTTTAAATCGAACATATTTGTAAATTGTTCTGTGCGCATTTGTAAAACTTGTGTTTGCATTTGTAAGTCTCTCTGTGTGCATTTGCAATTATTGAGACTGATCTGACCCCATACTGCTCTGTTGTATCACCCAGACTCACGTTCATCTCCGCCGACAATGTTTTTATAATTTAATAA
The DNA here is from genome assembly GCF_009769545.1 of Cyclopterus lumpus. Lineage (NCBI taxonomy): Eukaryota > Metazoa > Chordata > Actinopteri > Perciformes > Cyclopteridae > Cyclopterus > Cyclopterus lumpus. Next base: position 922,214 of record NC_046976.1, on the reverse strand, counting down.
GCGAGCCCAGAGAAGAGGGCTTTTTCCTTGATGATCAGCATGTTTTAAAGCTACTTTCATTTTGTCCAGATTTTGGCGTTCCCTTTTACAAAAGCAGTAATGTTTCCTGATACCAGAATCCTTTTAGAAAACCTCACATAATTCTGCAGCCAGGTTTGAATGTCTTCCCCGGTCAGTCGGTCTTCTCCCCAGCATGATGTCATTGTGGGCTCCCAGTGGGGACCGACGGAGGAGCAAGATGGAGATCTGCTGCTGCCGGAGGAGACGGTGCTGAGCTCTGACTGTAGGTCGAAGACGGCAGCTGTTTCATAACCAATTCAAAGTTTCTCACCGTAAGGAATGCTAAAACACAGCCGTTATCAGATTCGTCATAGCACACAATATTCTCATGTTTGTCTATGATATGACAATTTCTAAATGTTTACAGGATATTGACAAATCATACAAAATTCCTAAGATTTTAAATTCAAAATCTTTGATTCAAAACTGGACCGTCAAAAAAAAAAAAAAAAGTTATTCATTATTATGCGAGGTCCCCCAAAAAAAAAAATCTAGGAACCAGCACAGGAAATATAATTATCTGAACCGCTTCTCCTATTCAGGGTCGAGGATGCTTGAGCCGATCCCAGCTGACATTGGGTGAAGGCTGGGTTCATGGGCAGGTCTCCAGTTTAGCTCGGGGCTCATATAGAGACAGACAACCGTTCACATTCACACCTACGGGCAATTTAGAGTCTCCAATTAACCTGAGCTGCATGTCTTTGGACTGTGGGAGGAAGCCAGAGAACCCGGAGGGAACCTGGAGGGAACCCTGAGGGAACCCACGCTGCCCTGTTGCTGTGAGGTGACGGTGCTTGACACTAAACCACCGTGCAGCCTTTCATTACAGAGTTGGGTCGAGGACGTGAACCCTCTAAACCCTTTGAATTAACGAGCAACTCCACTCCGTTTAATACGTTTGCTTGTGGAGCCTTCCGGTCCTTTCCACCCTGTGTGGCTTTAATGAGAGCATGTCTCTATAGTTCTGTCCAAGGAGTTCAGGCCTCGTCGCATCAGAAAGTCACATTGTGAAATAGGTACTGCTAGAAGCTGAGTGATTAGTCACAAGCCAAGAGGAATGACACTTCATTACAAAGTTGAAGAAAATTATTTTTTATGAACAACAACTAATGTATAAACTATAAATATGAGCGCCCGACAACTGAATACTATAGTTGGTAATTAAGCAGCTCATACAAATTCAAAGCAGACAGGGCAGTCAGAGGAGAACACTTTGTAAACAATTAGCTTATTTCAGAATCAGACTGCAGTATCTGAATATTGTTATGATGCAATAACACTGTGGCGACAGTGCTAGCCACTACACCACCGTGCAGCCCAAGTTTTCAGATCGATATTTATTATTTTTTCAAATAGTTTTTTGTTCCCGCTTGCAAAAATCATAGATTACGGTGGAGTGGAATCTACTCATTACAGTGTTGTCACAATAAAATGATGATGCCACTTAAAGAGTCAGAAAAAAAATATCTAAAAAATGATATTATATTTCCATCATGTGATGCAGGAAAAAGAGAGCAGCTGTGATACTTTTTAAGCCAGTTTTCTTTGGAACATAAATTGTAAATGTTGAGCTATGCTCATCATTCTATTTATTTTTTGAAATACCATCTAAATTAGGTTATCCTCAGATATGAAATATTGGTTTCTCACAATCAGGACCTATATATGTCTTCCTCTTAAATAGTTTTCCACTTCCTTGTCCCATTGTCTTGACAAAGAGGCCTGCCATAGAGTAAACATTACTACATCACTTAGCCTGGTAGCAGAGCATCAAACTTCTATATTTTTGGAATGCCGTCTAAAATATGCAAATATACCTTTAGAAGTTATTTCAGCATATTTTGCTAAATGAAAAGATATTTGCAGAGACATTTGTAATACTCAAACTAAGGATTAAAAAAAAAAAACATAACATTTGAACCAAAACTATTTTGAGGGGTAAATAAAAGAGGATATATAGTGATGCAAGATCAAATTCAATATCAGCGTCACCTCATAATCACTTATGGTTACAAGAAGAGGACAAAGGAAGTGAGGTGAATATATTGAGCTGTGGCTGGTTCAGGTTGACACATTGGGATGCCTGAAATGTACAGACACTACCAAGCTTGGTTTCCTTCTTATCGTGAGATATGGAGCTTGTAATTCTAAAAAAGTTATCTTACAAAATACTGATCTCATAAATCACAAAACAGTTTGTGTAATACAAGAGGAATGTTAGGATTAGGTATCTTGTAATTTTTAAATACAGATCTCCTGGTTATAGTTTTATACAGATCTTGATCATGAAATAGTCTTCTATTAATGACAATATCCGTATTTCATAATTTATAAAAAGTTTTAATGCTCTAAATAGTTTTTTTTTCTTTGCTGAATGCAATTCACTTCCATAAGAAAGAACATCATTTTCTTGTCTTCATGTGGACTTCTATTGAAGTAAATAAGCGCTGCATTGTGACAGCAGCAGTTAGTTAGACAGGGCAGGAGGAGAAGGGAACACAGCGGCCCATGTTAGGCTGGTGAGGACTCAGCAGGATGGGGGGTGCTGAACGGCTTGGGCAGCCCTCTAAAAGAGGTGGTGTTCCCTCCACAGTCCACGTACTGGTACATCTCCTGAGACACCTGCTCCGCATGGCCAAAGTACGTGGTGGTGACGGTTACTCTGCACAGGGGGGGGACGAGGTGAAGCCGAGAAAACACACACACACACACACACACACACACACACACACTGCACACAGTAAGCGCAAATGTTTAGAATAAAACACAACTCACTGCATCGTGACGACAATGTTGTGGACCTTGATGGTTTGGAGAGTGCAGTAGTCACTGGAAAAGAAAACAAGTGCTGGTAAATATGTACTGCTAAATGGTGTGTTGTACTATACGGGCCATATTTTGAGTCAGAATATGTGATGGGTGTTTTGATGCAATGTAAATAATGTTCTCATGTAAACTATGGTTTGTTCTCACAATGTGGGGAGTAACAACTGCAGTCCAGTCAATTTCACAATGTGTTTACCATCCACGACAGTGAACTGGTTATCTTTGGGTTTGGGACTGTTGGTTGTACGAGGGCATGCGTTTGAGAGAAACGGGAAGAGATGGTGGAAGCCTCTGGATATTGACGGCAATGTTTATGCAAGTTATTAATAAGCGAGCAAAATAATGCAAATGTACCTATGTGGTGATTTTCTGGTTTAAAACCCAAGAAAAAAAAGGAGTGAACAAAGTGATTGGTAATCTGTACGATAAACAAGCCATCTTAAAACTAGTTTGTAAAACCAGAATAGTGGAACCTAGACTTCACGTGGTTTTACAGGTTTACACTCCAGGTGATGGGTTGTTCCTGGAGTTAAAAAGGCCTACAGGAAATTGAGACACTCTTTCTGAATGATCTCAAACCTCTTTGACCGATTAGCTAATAACGGTGTAATGGTACACAGCAGTCACACCGTGGTGTAGGACTCAGTCCGGTGCAACTCGAGTACAGCGGATCTGTTGGTTTTCATTTCAATAGAGCAGGTGCCAGACACAATCCTCCTTTTGCCCACTGGAAACTATGGTAAACTATTTTACATTTTAAGGAAAATTTCAAAAACTTGTGTATAACAAGACACTGAACAAACACTTTCCCCAAAAAGGCAACAGGTCCTTTACTCGACTCTAAATTGAAAAGCATATCTGATGCTGGGAAATTGAAAGTACTAAATAAATAGAGTGATAACAAATAAAGCGTGCTCCCTCTTGGCTAAATGACAATTTTCTCAGTCATCATTTATCCCGTTCTGCTCTGCTCACCGTCACACTCTCTCACTACGGAAACATTAAGCTGCTCTTATACTAACAATAGAATATGCAAACTGCAATACCTTTTACAATACCCTTAAATACCACTATAAACCAAAGTCTCGAGGTATATTTGTATTAACTGTATATAGTTTTATTTTATTTCCTTTTAACTCTATTCTAATTAAAATATTTGTATACATTCTATGTTCATGTAGTGTGAAGGGGCTACAATTCACTTTCAATATGCTACCCTGTGTTGTATAAGGACAGATAAATTAACCCTTTAACAGTACTTACTACATGTAGTTCATCTCATCTGCAATGGTGGTGGAGACCATGTAGTCTATCTGAAAATACAAATGAGACAACAATTAGCAGTCGGAGTTGTGCCCATCCAGAGGGACACTGAGCTCATGGACGGACGCTGAGCTCATGGACAGACACTGAGCTCATGGACAGACACTGAGCTCATGGACAGACACTGAGCTCATGGACAGACACTGAGCTCATGGACAGACACTGAGCTCATGGACAGACACTGAGCTCATGGACAGACACTGAGCTCATGGACAGACACTGAGCTCATGGACAGACACTGAGCTCATGGACGGACACTGAGCTCATGGACGGACACTGAGCTCATCTCATGGACAGACACTGAGCTCATGGACGGACACTGAGCTCATCTCATGGACGGACACTGAGCTCATGGACGGACACTGAGCTCATGGACAGACACTGAGCTCATGGACAGACACTGAGCTCATGGACGGACACTGAGCTCATCTCATGGACGGACACTGAGCTCATGGACGGACACTGAGCTCATGGACGGACACTGAGCTCATGGACGGACACTGAGCTCATGGACGGACACTGAGCTCATGGACAGACACTGAGCTCATGGACGGACACTGAGCTCATGGACGGACACTGAGCTCATCTCATGGACGGACACTGAGCTCATGGACGGACACTGAGCTCATGGACGGACACTGAGCTCATCTCATGGACGGACACTGAGCTCATGGACGGACACTGAGCTCATGGACGGACACTGAGCTCATGGACGGACACTGAGCTCATGGACGGACACTGAGCTCATGGACGGACACTGAGCTCATGGACGGACACTGAGCTCATGGACGGACACTGAGCTCATGGACGGACACTGAGCTCATGGACAGACACTGAGCTCATGGACGGACACTGAGCTCATGGACGGACACTGAGCTCATGGACGGACACTGAGCTCATGGACGGACACTGAGCTCATGGACGGACACTGAGCTCATGGACAGACACTGAGCTCATGGACGGACACTGAGCTCATGGACGGACACTGAGCTCATGGACGGACACTGAGCTGTACCTGTTTCATGTCCAGAGGACTGATGGCGGTGATGTTGCTGATGCGAGATGTACCGATCACCGTCTTGGCAAACTGCACTTGAGCTGTGATGTCGGCCTCCTCCACGGAATAGTAGTTGTTATTAGTGATATTAAGAGTGTTCTGGAGGAGAACCAACATTGGAAGAGTTTATTAGTATTGATACGTTTTATACTTCTAGCAGCTTCTAGTTTCCTTAACACATGAAACAAAAACACTGTTAAATATGTTCTACAGTATATCATGGTTGTGTGTTTGTAGGTGAGGGATGAGCCACACCAAAATCTGAAGGATTTGATTAAAAACCCTCTTGTAAGACATCCTGTATTACTCTGAAATGCATCACATAGAAGATACAGACACTAGGGTTGTCACCATGCCAAATTCTAACTTCGATACGATACCTGCCATAAATATGACGATACCACAAATACGATACTGGTATATTTATCTATAATAGTAATAAATAAAACATCTGTATGGTTGCCTTTTTACCAGCTTGTTCCTGCCCAGCTTTTTCAACACTTAACAAATGGCATTAACATTAGTATTAGCCTACAGCAAGATATTAATGAAAACTACATGGTGCCATCACAGCATTGTCAGTGTGTGAGCGCTGCACAGCCCCCTTGCAGTCAACACGCTGGGCAGCATTAGAGGGGCGGAGCAGTGAGTCCGCTTTGATAGCGCTATTTTAATAAAGTATCGATACTAACAATATGCAAAACCATATCGTTTTGAACGTACTGGTACCGCGGTACCTTTCTAGTATCGGTACCCTGTGCAACCCTAACAGACACTACAACTTCCCTTTCACAATGACTTTTAAATGTGTTGGGTACATATGTATATAACATTAATTATATAAAAACTAAGAAATTAGAACATTCCTGGTATATTTTACAGACAGTTAAAGACCTCAAAGAGAACTTTGGAAATTATGCTCTTGTGCGTGGAGGGTTTTTAATAATAGATACCTCTGATGAATGTCTAATGCATTATTTGTAGTTTATGTATTCATCGCCGCTACACATGATTTACAGTAGTGGAACGTTTGATTGGACTGCAGATAAAACCCACTGTGATGTTGAGGTAGACGCTGCGTTTCTCTTGGTCGTAGCTGACAAAAACTGATTTCACTCCGACGTAGGACACATCGATGGAGCGAGGGAAGAGGAAGAACACAGCCAGACTAGACAGCAACAGGCAGAGTACCACCGACGCCGACACATACAACTTCCTGAAGAGGACACAAGACAATCATGTGATTCCTTTACTTAAGAACTACAAAAGCTCTGCATTTCATTTCAGAATATTGGTGTATGATATTTTATCCAAATATCAAGTCACATCACTCTATAGAATAATAGGATTGTTTACAGCAGCATAAATTGCAGTATGTAAACTTCCTCTTTTATCCTCCATCTGACATCCAGGTAAACAGTGGAATCTCACTGCACACACTCCAGCCAATCAGTATTCATTTTTGTGCAATTAAAAAAAAGTTACTAAACATAAACACTTGAGTGTCCTTGCTAAACTACATGTGAATAGTTAACCGTTTTAATTTAAGTGTTGATTGTAAAGACCTTTAACATGTCAGTGTTATCTAACACAGCTAAAAGTACTCACGTCCTCCTGGGTCGCAGCCTTTGGTCACTGTATGGAATCAATGCCACAAGTTGATTTTCTTGTCCTGAAACAGAGGCAACAATCAATGATGAGTCACTGTCAGCTGTTTCGAAAAGTAAGACCGTGACAACTAAATCCTTTTTTACATCATCCCCCTGCTTTCCTCAAGGATTATTACTGGATACTGTTAAAGCTGATGACTACGGAAAACAGACAAATAACTAACATTTAGACTACCCCCACCCAGACTGTTTACTAAGTAGTGTTACCTCTGGGGATCCTCCCGGTCCCCTGACATGAGGGACATGTCACACTGTCCCGTCCTGTGAACTCCACATAAGGAAATTGTGAGACATCTCCACACTTCCCGTCCTCAGTCTGAGAGTCCTCCAGATGAGAAGTGAGGCTTTCCTGGCTGTCATCTAGGCCTGTCTGCTTAGTGAGGTGCGAAAAAGACTTTCCCATTGTCACACCTGCAAAACACAAGAAGTCTGTGATCCACAGCGTCAGCTGCATATGTCCACAGTCCATCCATACCGAGTTCAATGTTTGACTTATAGCTATGGGACCAATGGAAAGCCCTTTTGACTGACTGACCGTAACAACAGAGTAGAGCTGCTATGATTAGTCAACTGATCAATTAGCTGATTGATAGATAATGAATCAGCTACAAAACAAAACCTCTGAAGACACCACCTTGGGCTATGGGACATTACCATCTTTTGCGAAAACACTGCATTCTTATTTCTCATTCAGCACATTCTCACTCAGCCATGTCAATCCAACGTTTTAAGAAATGGCTCACATCCCTTCCAATTCTCCACAAAAATCATTTGTAGTTCTGAGAACCTGATCACAATTCTGTTTTGACTGTTCATGTTATTTTATATCCATTTTGTTTTCCCCTTTGGCCTCAATAGTTCTATGTGTTCGTGTTTCATAGTATAGATATACATCAAAGTGATTACATTGATTGTGATTAGAGTCTAATCACAAAAACAAATGTTTTAAAGATCTCATTCATCAGTTACAATCTTCATGCTTTCATAAAACACATTTCTTACTGAAAATGATCTCAAGAGAAGAATCTCTTGGCATGCTTCCTTTTCAATCAGTCTGTAACCCATGAATATGACAATCATTCCTTTAAAAAAGGGATCTTTTAAATAAATTGTAATATATGTAGGCAGGTGACAACTCACACAGCTGATCGTCAAAAAGGCACAGATAAGTGTCAACTGTCAGCCATAACTTCTAAAGTTGCAGAGCATGTGTGATAGAACACGGGAACCCCTCGTGCCCATCGGCTGGAACACCATTGACATTGAGACGTGTTCTATAGCAAGGGCTTTACTTAGCAAGCTCACGCTAACATTGCTAACGTTTAGGCCCGAGAGCTTTAGGTTAGAGGGAAGGCAGTATGTATATATGTGTGTGTATATATATATATATATATATATATATATATATATATATATATATATATATATATATATATATATATATATACATATATACATACATACATACATACATACATACACATATATATATATACATACATACATACATACACATATATATATATATATATATATATATATATATATATATATATATATATATATATATATATATATATATATATATATATATATATATTGGCATGGGAGAAGTTAATAAATGACTGTCAATGTCGGTGTAGCTAACAACAGTTTACAATAATCCTAAGTGAACTACTAAACTTCCAAAATGCCTCCTTAAAAGAAAACCCCACCAGGAACAGCTAACGTTAGCTTGTTAGCTAGTTCGCTCCAGTTGCCAAGGCTGAAAGCTAACCTTAGCCGTACCACTACCACGGCGTACTCACCTAGCCTTAGCTACTTTAACATGCTCCACCCACCAGGGTTAGGGTGTGACGCGCTGCAATAACACGTGGTCCACTAACACAGGGCCAGAGAGAATGAACCTAACTGTCTTAGTCTTCTTCTTCTTCTATGGTTTTTAACGGCAGCTCGCATCCTTGCTGTTGCATTACTGCCACCTTTCGGATCCCACCTTCCCCATCAGTCCTGTTGCTCTCAAAAACTTGCTCAAGCACCTTCTTCCCAGCTTACTTGATCCCCACTCTAGAATATTCCACAGATCTCTTCCTTCAGAACTAGAGTAAGATTGGTATGAACATGATGAGAAAGACAAAACAAATGCATGAGGAGGAAGAGAGGGAGGACGAGAGTAAGGGACAGAGACAAAAGCAGATGGAACACTCAGCACTAACACAGTCACAAAGAAGAACAGGAGAAAAGCAAAAAAAAGGAGAAGAGGAAGAGAAAGAGTAAAAACAGGCATACGGAGGAAGAGAAACATGAGGGAGAGAAAGGAAGGGACAGACACAAAAGAGAGAAGGTAATCATTTAACAATGCAAAAATCATATTTCTTAATCCCAATGATGGACTGCTGTTGTTTTTTGTTATCCTCTCACTTCACAATAGAAGGAAGAAGCTCATTTTGTTCATAGACCATATTGTTAGTTGGTTCAATTACATTTTTTCAATTCAGTTTATTTTGTATAGCCCAATATCACAAATTACAAATTATCCTCAGAGGGCTTTACAATCTGTACACATACGACATCCCTGACCTTTGACCTCACATCGGATCAGGAAAAACTCCCCAAAAATAACCTTTCACTGGGAAAAAAAGGAAGAAACCTTCAGGAGAGCAACAGAGGAGGATCCCTCTCCCCGGATGGACAGAAGCAATAGATGTCATGTGTACAGAATAAACAGCATTTACAAAGTTACATAAACACATTACATGAATATGACAATGTATGAATGGAACTCCAATCCATGAAACAGAAGGAGGTAGAGAGGAGGGGGGGCGGGTCATCAGCAGGGCCAACGCGGGAGGCCGGCTCACCAGAATCAGACACCTCCCGGTCCAATGGACCCTATGAGACGTGAAGTCACAACGACTCCGGGGAGGAAGCAGAGTTAATAAGGTGCAATGGAGAGATGTACATTCATCCATAAGGAGAGAGAAGAGGAGATAGGTGCTCAGTGTATCCTAAAACATCCCCCAGCAGCCTATAAGCCTATAACAGCATATCAAGGGGCTGGACCAGGGCAAACCTGATTCAGCCCTAACTATAAGCACTATCAAACAGGAAAGTCTTAAAAAAAAATTTGTGATAATGTTTTTTATTATTACTATCATTATTATTTTACAGGTACAGCTCCTACATCTGCGCATCATGTTGGTGTGAAGACCTGTAAGAAAATGTGTCTGTGTCAGAAGCGTGTGATGTGGAGAACAATCTCTCTCTCTCACTCACTCTCTCTCTCACTCACTCTCTCACTCTCTCACTCTCTCACTCACTCTCTCACTCACTCTCTCACTCTCTCACTCACTCTCTCACTCTCTCACTCACACACAATAAACAGTGCTGGTTTTCCTGGCATGTTGGCAAAGACAGGTGTTATCTGAAACTTTATTCTCTGTTCAGTTCCATCGTGACTATTAGTTTGTGTAGTGCTACACTTTGTGTGTTCTCTAAGTTCCATCTTCATTTTGGAGTAAAGAAGTGTATGCAGGGTTTAAAGGGGAAGGTTTGTTTTTCCTCTCCAACCTTTACTTCCCTGTAGATTAGCTTTACCTGCCTATCCACCATTCAGTCGGTAAAATCTTTTTTCGTTCTCTTTTAAAGATCGGATGGGGGGCCCCATACATACCTTCGCCTTGGACCCCCAATTTGCTAAATCCGCCACTGCCTGTACTGCTGCTTCTTCTTCTTCTTCTTCTTCTTCTTCTTCTTCTTCTTCTTCTTCTTCTTCTTCTTCTTATGGCGGTTAGCAAACAGCTGTCGGCTGCATTACCGCCACCCACTAATCTGGAGTCTGGACTTTAAAGTAAACATCTTATACGAAAACCAACCAAACAAACAAACATAAAAATAAAATTAATTCCGAGATTCTATTCATTAGTCTGGTTGACTCTAAATATTCCAGGAGACTTTTCCAGCATTCATGACCAAAGCTTTTCTTTAGTACATTCATACTTCCCTCTCCCATCTGCCTTAGCCCCTTTTTTAAATGTCTCTCGCTGACTCATAGCTACCTCTGACAGAACAATAAAACATGATTCACCGTTTCTTCTTCACAGAATTCACGCTTTCCATTTTTATGTTTTCTAATAACTTAGCAGAAACTATTAAGACCCGTATGGCCATTCCTCAGCCTCGTCATCACCCTCTCCTCGCTTCTATTTCGTCCACTCCCAACCAATGGTTTATTATTAAACAGATATCTTCCTTTGCTCCCTTTCTTCCATTTATTCTGCCATATCTTTTTGATTTGTATGGTGATAAATTAACCACAACATTAGCGCCGCTGAAAACATTACGTCGCAACTGGTCCGACGTTTCCTAAAAAATCCACATCTCTTCAATGGGAAGGAGCTCTTTTCCATTCTAAGCTACACACACACACAGATGTTTTTATTCTCTCAGTTGTTACCAAACAAGTTGAAGAACGTATGACAGATAAAGAGGTGTTTCTTTATTGTTTCCACAAAGTGTGCATTATTCCACAAAGAGGGTGATTGAAGTTTGAAAAAGTGATTAATTACAAGGCTGGGAAGGTTTATTAGCATTATGGGAAAAGCTGGATAGTGTTTTTAGAGCTCAACTCAACTAAAACTAAAATTCCTAATATTTCATCCTTTACTGCCTCTTTTTTGAGTGCCCCACTTCAACATAATCAACATAATAGTCATTATTGAATGAACAAGTTTGAATCAGAATAACAGCTTTAAAATATTAGAATCAACAATAAATGTACATTATACAGTAGATTGGCTGCTGTAATACTCTTTCATCCATTAATTATGGGATGGCATTAAGCATTAAATAGCATGAACACAATACAAGGTTAGTTTTATAACCACATAACAACAACAACATCATCTTATTTCAACATTCAAATATGTTTGAAGCAAGAAAGGCAAAATAGTTCAAAGTTAAAAAGTAAATCTGCCTTCACTCAAATGAACACAAAAGGTGCATAGACTGTTAGATAGGTGAATATATCCTACTACATATTCTTGCCTTCCTCTGCTTTTCAAGCGGAGAGTCTGGCTGTCTGTCTGTGTTATTTTTTCTATACTTATATTTCTCTATACCTATTTTAGTGATTTAGCATTGGAAGATTACATCAACATAACTGTGACACAACATACTGTAGGAGCATAAGTTATAATACTTATTCTGTGTTCATGTCACGCCAGGAGGACAGGATGCCTATCTTTGACACTTACATTTATTTCTTCCACAATTCTTATTATATTCTTAACTCTGACTACTACCACGAGCAGATTGGTTGTCACGTTATAACGGTGCACATTTTAATGACCTCCATGAGTCTCACAAGAATAGTTTTTCTCAGGTGTGATCCATATTTACACCCTGACATGACATAACACCCCACAGTGTGTGCACAGGTCACGGCTCTGTTGTCACAGCTTTCATCGGCTCCACCTGGGGTTCAGTGGGTGGGGTGGAGAGGTCCTCCACCTGCTCTGAATCTGGTTCAGTCACAACAACAGCCACCTGTTGAGACACAGATAGCAATCAAAAGTAAACATGACATTTCATAAACATGTTAAATGGTAATGGGTGGTTATTGTGTTTGTGTTAAAACACTGCTGGGCTACTGTGGATACCTCAGATTCCATGCAATCTCTGCTGGTTCAACATAGAATGGCCCAACCACACTAAAAGGTCCAATGTGTAATTGCCACAAGCTCCACAGCATTTCAACTTTACTACATCATATATAAAAAAAGACAACGGTAACATAAAACTAACAGTAGGACAAGAAAACACTCAATTCACCAAACTGATGAACTCTGAACTGCAAACCAGATACTTATGATTACATGCTCACTTTCCAGTGCCTGGGTATCTGGAGTGCCTATCAGAATAGAACATCTAGCAGGTTGATCCACCTCTATTTTTGAAAGGCAAGAGGGAGATACAAAATAGTAATTTGTTGAAATAGATCATTCTCAATTATCAGTCAAATGTATACACCACAGTAGCATGAGCACCAGTGTACACAATGAGGCTATGAAGACAGACTAGTCGGACAGACCTTTTTTAGCCACGAAAAGCCTCTTAATTCACTAGAGAGATATTATATAACAAAACACAAACATCTTTTAAGCTTGTTTTAAACACATTCATTCACCCAAACCCATTAAATAAAAAACACTGACCGTGAGACAAGAGGAATTTATGGGCTAATTTCTGCAGCACACTTTACAGAAGAAATTATGACATTTTAAACACAAAGAAACCCCATTATAATTAGGCATTTCTTTATCGAGCATTAGCAAGCTACTATTGTTGGTCAACATGTTCTGTTGGGTCACAGCGAGAACACCCAGGACTGGATTGTATGGGCTGCATGGCATTGTGGGAGTTCCCATTGTAACATTCTAGGTGCTGTGACCCACATGTTGACTGACAGGCAGTGACACATACACACACCTGAGGTTAATTGCCATCCACAGTCTGCAGAGATTGTTTTGAAAAACTCTGTTTTCAAGCCATTGTTTTAATGATTCATTTTTCGTTGAACATCCCAAAATACTAATAACGGCAGAACTGCCCTAATCAAGGAGATGTTGTCACTACTCCATATGTCAATCGAATTGGTTTGTGCATGTGTTACACAATTTCCATTCAGCATTCAAGATGATGTTATTGATGATGTTATAAGACAGTCTATGAACATCTGCGTCACATCTCGACTGTCGCTGTGTGACGCTGGTCTAACTCGCTTATTTAAGACAATAATTACCGCGCCAGTCATACCAAACCCCGCTACTGACACCTGTTGGCGAACATGAGTATCGCCCTGCAGCTACTTTAGGTGAAACAGGTGAGTTTTAAGTTCAACACAAAGCGTTTTAAATTATAATATCCAGAAAATAAGGATGGCGGGGGCAAGGTACTAACACAATATAATACAATAACAATTCTGACAACAATGTTAGCCCTTAAAATGTCCAGGGTGCCACACATGATATATATTGGAAGAGAGACTGGATGCCTCCTCATAAATACCTAACCATGACTAAGGAGGTGTAATTCAAAACTATTCATAAATATCAACCTGCCCATAACTACATGCAGAAATAAAGAAAAATAAAGTTAAACTAAAATTACTCTGATGAATATTCAGAAACCGTTTTGCACCTGTTTAGCTATTATTCTCACACACAACAAATTCTGGCAAGACCGTTGCAATTTGTCAATGATCACATCTTTAAAGACTTAACATTGTTACCAGAAAATGTGGTGTTTGGTTTCTTCAAAAAAACTGCAAAATGTAGCCAACTAGTGTAAATTAACATGACACTCCATGTCCGCCCTAATTAGTGAAGTCACAAAGAGTGGCGAGTCGCCACTGGTGCATACCAATCCACAAACTGTAAAATAAGACAACCCAGTCATGTGTGTGTGCTGTCTAGATCAGAAAACATGTGATTCAACAAGCAATTCAGATGTTGCACCCCGTCCAACGCAGGCTTGTTAAAATATACAATCTATGATCTTGAGAACTACTACTACAAAAGGTGCACCATAATGATAGCGGACTGGGCTATGGAACTATATATAGAGAAAGATATTTACACACACACACACACACACACACACACACACAGGACCTTAACGAAGTGTTTGTGGTACCTGGGGAAGCGCGGCTGTGGCTGCAGCAGCCTGCGCTGGACCCGGCGGCGGGCGCGTCTGTGGATAGACGGGTCTCTGGCTGGAAGGCTGCAGGATACACACAAACACAATATTTGACAGCTCTTCGTTGTACTGTAGTTTAGTAACACTTTCTATGATGCCAATGTAATGCATTGTAAACATACTTATAATGTGTTCTAATCTGCGTATAGTACTGTATAGAACCCATAAATATTCATAATGCGTTAAAAAATAATCATGAGCCATTATAAAGCATTTTATAATGACTTATAAGGTCATGTGTTATAATAATTTAGAATTTTTGGTCACATAGACATTTCTTTGCATGGATAAAAGAAAAGAAGAAGTCTACACTTTATTGATCCATCATTAGTTATTAAGGAGCAGTGGGCTGCAGTGAAGCACCCGGGGAGGAACTGGGGGTTCAGTGTCTTGCTCAAGGACACTTCAACATGAACTATGGGGAGAGCGGGGATTGACCACTGGACGACCACTCTGCCCATGAGCTACAGTAGACCCCCAATAGTGTATTAGAATTACTACAGTTGTAATACTTTATAATCTTCCTATAATGCATAATAAAAGGTCACTGTTGTGTGTTGTTGTTGTTTCCGCTCCCCTTTCTTTCCTCAAATTTACATTTCTATCCAGTTTTAGCCACATTTTACACTAAATATTTCAGATCCTGGCTGTTTTAATCCATATGTGTTAACTAGGCGTACGGTGTCAGCCAACACGTACTAGACACTTTAAGTTAATTGCTCCGTGGACCGGACTACCTGCCGAGGCTACCAGCTATAGTTTCAGCTTTTAGCCCACCACGAGCCGTGGTCCTAGGTCCGTGCTCACAGCAACTCTCTACTGCCACTCAACATTTCAAAGTCCAGCTTGAAAATAAACACGACATCCTGGCCCTCCAGGACTTCCCTCCTCTAGCTGGAGACTCCCAGCCTCCTCCACCATCCCACCAGCCGCCTTGCGGCTCCGGGTCCCGCCTTATGCCAGTCTTTTCCTGCGCGCCGTTCTCTCAGTCCTCCTCTGTCCTCTCCCCCATCACTGGCCAAATCACCTCTTCCATCCATTCACGCTAAGCCCCTCTCAAAGCCAGAACTGTGTCTTTCACCCACAATGCCCCCTGTTTCATACCTAAACTCCACCTCATGAAATCCCAGAAACTCCGACTAGAGCGACTCCAACAAAACTGGACTCACAGTACACACCACGGCTTACAAGAAATACATGCAGCAATAAAAACTGGCTCTCAATACTGCACGCTCCACCTACTACTCTGGCATAATCCACTCAGGTTCCGCCAACCCTAAGGTCCTTTTCTACACGAAAAATAAACTTCTCAAACCTCTAGACAATTGTTCATACTCCTCCACCGCTGAGAACTGCAACTCCTTCCTATCTTTCTACAAAAACTAAATTGAGACTATCTCAAATGAACTGGCCCCTTCCAACCCCCCACCCACCTCTGTAAATCCGCCACTAACCGTCCGGTCACTCTTCCACTCCTCCCTAATCTCCCTCTCAGAGTGAATGAATCCATATCTGACATGAGGACTCCAACCTGCGACCTGGACCCCATCCTTCCACTTTAGTCACGGCCTGTCTCCCGGCCCTCCACCTGCTCCTCCTCTCTGTCATCAACTCCTCCCTGTCTACTGGCTCCGTCTCCTCACTCAAACTCACCTCAGTCACACTGATCCTCAAAAAATCTGGCCTCGATCCCGACATCCTCAACAACTACCGACCCATCTCCAATCTCCCTTTTCTGTCTAAAATACTTGAATGCACCGTTGCCAACCAACTCAAAACCCACCTGGACTCCAAAAAACTGTATGAACCATTTCAATCCGGATTCAAATCTCATCACAGCCCAGAAATCTCGGCCCCCTCCTCTTCATCCCCTACTTGCTCCCCCTTGGCAACATCATACCACGATCTCCACCTTCACTGCTACGCCGATGACACACTGCTCTACATCTCCACCAAATCCATCACACCCACTAACTCCAGCATCAGCAACTGCCTCAACAGCGACTAATCTGAAACCCTCATCATCATCATCATCTTCATCTAATTCATCATCGGCCCCAAATCACTAAACAAATCCTACCACAACTTCTCCCTCTCCATCGATGGAACCTTGGTTCCTGCTTCCACACACATCTGTAACCTTGGTGTCATCTTTGATCCAACCCTCTGCTTTGAACACCACGTCGAGCACATCACACTTCTTTCATCTTAAAAGCATCGCCCGTCTAGGCTCCTCCCTCTCCTCTTCAGACACAGAAACACAGTGTTACATGCCAGGCGAGAATACTGTTACAACTATTTCCCCCCAAACACCCTTCGTTTTTTAATTTGCATTAATGACCCAAGCTCATTCTTATAACATAACGGCACATTTGGGCTTTAAATATTCTGGGCCCTCTGCAATCTACTCAGTGGGGGGGATTGAATTCAATTCAATTCAGTTTATTTTGTATAGCCCAAAATCACAAATCACAAACTCCCCCCAGAGGGCTTTACAATCTGTACACATACGACATCCCTGACCTTTGACCTCACATCGGATCAGGAAGAGTAGTTTTACACTGTGATTTGTTTGTCCATATGTTGTCCATTTATTGATCCAATTCCAATACTGCTAACTCTATACTAACCTTCTATTTCTATTGTGATGTTTTAAGAAGAGCTGCTAGTATTAACACACCTGTTAACACAACTTTTTTCCAAACCCTTTCATGCAAAATAACAGATTTGTGAAGAGGCCTTTCTACAACCTAAAAGCACGACAAATACAGGAAAAACAATGTTGTTCCTGTATTTGTCGTACTTTTAACATGTTGTCTAGGGTGCATTCTAATCGGTGGCCACAGGTTTTATGAACCAGTAGAATTTAACAGTCCTTTCCATTCAACCTAACCCAATCTTACCTCCTAGTACCCCCACCTCACCTATTAACAAAGTCCCCCCTGGAGATGAATAAAGTATCTATATTTCTATCTATCTATCCACATTTTACTTTTTGCAAACTTTTTTAAAATCTAGTTTACCATGTATCCAAACCCATTATTTAATGTACATCTAAATATCTGCTCTCTTACATCCCTTAGCCCTGCCTTATTTGGGTACTTTGGATAAGAGTTCACCTGGGTTCCACCAGCAGCTAGGACAGTGAGTCCAAACAGCATGGCAGTGATGCAAATCAACAGCTCCAGCACCAGGAAGATCACCAGTGTCCCGAGGATCCCATCAATCAACAGCTAGCCAGAGAAATCCAAGAGCATACAAGGTAAGAAAACAGGAAGAGTATGTACATTGAAACAAAGGGTTTCTTGCTGTGACACTGATGATACTAAAAACAAATAGAAGTGTCTATTAATGAAATATATATGCATCATCTCCATGCACTCTACTAGACAAGACAACATAGCCTATCTGACCAAAGTATTAGTTGTAACAGTAGTCAGTCACTTACTTTACACTTTTGCTCGATCAGCCCGGTGCATTTCCTGAAACAATGTTGCTGCAGTGGACAGTAAAGACAAAGAAACACGGAGTCTTCTTTTTCACAACATGTAGTGTCAACTATGAATTCATGTGATTCCACTAAGGGATCATGATGGCTTTGTGGATGCTACGTAGCTTGCCTCCTCTACTGCATTACGAAAAAGTAATGCATGCCCCGACATGGCCATAAATTCAGCGACATGTATTTATTTGTTGTAGTTTATATTAGTTTGGCAGCTCATTCATTCACATCATTGGACCACGTGTAATGTCCAATTATGTAAGTTTACAGAGTGGCCATCATGTCATACCTTCACCCTGCTGCAGCTCCCTCCACCACCCTTCCCACCTCCTTCTGTGCTTCCCTTGATTTAACTGAGGATTGAGGGCTCATGTATGTGCTGGATCAGGGGGACTAGTCCTGCAAGCAGAGTCCTTAATGCTGTTGGGATTCTTCTGGAGAGTTGATTCCTTCATATAAGTGTCTCTGAGTTGCATGAATGAGACGTCAGCTGGCTGATCCTGAGCATGTCTTTGTGATTAGTCTTCTGAGTCAGCGCTGAGTGACACAAGCAACAGCAGGAACACAACTAGAATTGGCAGCCCAGTGGCTGCTGTGGGGACCTCAGATTGTATGGTGGAGTCTATTGCCCTGGTGTTCATCTCTCAAGCTACATACAGGCTGCCATATCTCATTATATATTCTATAGAGTGCTTAAGGAAATCCAGAAATGAGTCAGCATTTTTGCACTTCTGGTTACAAAATAAAATATGTCGGTAAATAATCCCACTGAATTTCAAAGCTTTTAAGTGTCTTAAAAAAGGCGGTTGTGAACTTGTGCCTAAACGAGACTGTGGTGGTGACAGGAAGTCGTGCAACTGTGTTGGAGTTCATTTATAGTCTATAGTAGTATAATAGTCTAACCTTAGCTAATAGCTAATAGTCTAATATATATATATACATATAAATATAAAGAGAGAGAGAGAGAGACAGACAGAAAGAGCGAGAGAGAGACATACATAATATAAATTAGGAGTGACACGCCAATTAGTTTCAGGAGTTTCTGCTAACTTTGCCATTTAGAAGCTACCTTTAGCTAATATGTTTACCTAAGACATGTTGTGAACCCCTTCCATGATTTTATAGTTGGTAACGCCACAATTCCAGCTTGTACAATAATGTAAGTGTGTGTCCTTCAAGCTCACAGGAGGACATTTGTGAAATTAGGGGCGGAACTAGATAATACTCGACGAGTCAGATTAGAAAATATAAGTGTTGTCAAAACATACATAAGAGAAAACAAGTACTAGGCCAGTAAACACCTGTGATGATGTGACAGCAGCTCAACTGTAGTTACTTCTAGAATGTATTTATTATATTTACACAGTGAATGTTGGAAATGTGTTTTTAGTTTGATTGCGACAATATACAGTATAACCGGAGAGGGGTACTAATATATGTCTGTCCTGCAAACATTGTTTCAGTCTTGCACCAGGCAAGACTCACGTCTTCCAAAGACAGATCACAGGCTATTCATTTCAATAACAATATACATCATTCAGTCGTGTGCTGTGGATGTTAGTCCTAATCATACTATAACATAATTTGACTACATGTCCACAGCTTTGTTACAGTAGTTGCTATCCTTTTTTCCACAGATTGTTTTTATGATCATTGAAACCTTAAATCTATTGAATTTCATATAGTGCTCTGTGTGCATGTTTTCAAGACAATACCACGGCATGCAGCTCCAGTCTGCGGCAGTGTTCACAGTGGTAGGAGTCCTGGCGGTAGGGCAGGTGTTTGGACATCAGACCCAAAGCAGCAGTGGCAAATGCAGCACTGATGAGGTGCAGAACCAGGACACATTTCACCTGCAAATGATAACAAAAGTGCTTTTGTACCTACTCAAAACCTAACCCCAGCATAGAAAAGCAGTGTTTTACAATGCTGTGTCATGACTGTATGCACTGTTATGCAGCATCCTTCACATTTGCCTGTGAAAAGGCTTTCCTTAGCCTTTTGTTAGCAGTCATGTTGTTTTTATCTTGTGTCTGTGTGTGTGTGTGTGTGTCACAAAAGTAACATTGACACACCTACCGCAGGAAATACCACAAAGATGTGTAATACTCTGCCGAGCCTGTTTTTTTTTTTACCATGAAAGGTTCACAAGGGTGCAATGGTGTAGTTGATATCAAAATGAAGGTTGGGTTACAAGATGGTCTGGGTCCGAGCAAGGGGGATGAAGGGGCCTTTGAGGTTTTATTGTTCCCAAATGACATCACATATATGTTCAAATATTCTTCAAAAAAGGATGGTGGATTCCTGTCATAAAAGTAACTTTAGTTTAAGCCACAGCACAGTGAGCTGATGATCATTTATTTGTATGGCATCATCAGTATAATAAGTGTAGGGGCTTGATAATGAGTTACACACACCGCTGTTGCCCGTTTGAAACTAGAGGTCTAAGTGTACTAGAGTGAATGGCTTCTACTGTACAAAAGTGACACTCACCCAAAACAGAGTAGGTTTCCTCCCACTGTGCACCAACACTGAACCAGACAAGGTCACCTGGTGGGGAACAATACAACTTACTTAGACACTGTAGTTTCTGCTGCGAGAAGCATGAAAGTCTGACAACACGACGTGTTTAAGGACACTGACCTGTATGACAACAATCAGGAAGAGGGCCACATCTCCTGTAAAGTGGACCTCATGGATCTGGAGCACAGAGGCACTCAGACAGAGAATCAAAGCCCCAATAACGATCTGGATTGCCTGAGAAAAAGAGAGAGGGGAGGGGGGAGATAGTAAAGAGCACTTAGCCAAGATGACCAGCAACATATGGTTCTATTTGTTAGAATTTCAGAGCTCTTTATTGTACAGTTTGTCCGAGACTGTCCTGCTTTAAAGCTGAGTGTCCCAACAAGCTGTGCCAGATTCAGCAGATTTATTTAGGTATTTATTACTTTGAGTTTGATGTTCAGTTCAAGAGTGATCCAGTTTGTACAGTCTGTAATAGAGTCAACGAGTGCTTATTCACATCACTATCATTATTATGTTGGCCTTTAAAAATCCTTATCACAATCAGAGCAACTGCTATAGTATAAAGTTCTGGAGGGCCAGTGGTTGGGTCAAACAAACACAAGTATGGGATATCGTGGTCCCTGTGCCATGCGGAACTAAAAGAAAACGTTGCCATTTTGTCACGTCAGTCATTTGTCATGTGAGCTCACCCCGAGAGTCTTTGGCTCCATCTTGAGGTGGGACAGCAGTTGGCCCGGGGAGAGGGTCCCTGCTGCAGGCATTGGATCTTTGTCATTAAGAGCCATCCTGCTACTGATGGAGAACAAAAACTGAATTTACAAAATGATTCAATCAAAAAAAAGGAGTACAGCTAAAGAATGGAGAGGATTGTTAAAATAAATAAAAATAAATATACTATAAAATATGCACAAGAACAAGTTGGTGACACGATTTACCTCAGAGACTGGCATATATCTTTTAGTTTAACTTAATACGACCGATCTGTTGGTAAGACACCAGCCAGCAAAAGGCAAGAATATGAAAACTGCTAGTTTATAGATGTGTAGATGTGATGACTGCTCTTTAAAACAATGCTGTACAGTAGTCAAGAAAATCCACAGCGCCACTGTATTAAAGTCACCCTATAGTTTAAAGAATGTATGCTTTTTCTTATTCTTTAACTTTTTCTGATATAATAATTTCTTCATCTGATTTAGACTTATGTTCGACAGAAGGGTTATATGCATTCTTTTAAACTGTTCTGACACTGAGTGATGCTCAAGACTTACAAAAGGTTTTCAAAATGACATCCAGCTTCTTAATTCTGAGTGACTTTGACACTTTTGTAGACCGGCCACTGTGAGAACTTCATTCACTGGTTAAGACGGTGACATGCAGTTGAAAGCTCAAGAAAAGCTACAAAGTGGACCTTGAGTTGAGATTAGTTTGTCAAAATATTGTGTGTTCAAAAGTGCAATGACAATTTCACCATATTGTTGCATCCAATCCACTGACTTGTGAAAAGTGTATATACATCGATAGTAAACTCTAATTAATATTTTGTGTTCTGGAATTGACTAACAGCAACAGCCAACACTGTGACCAGATGCCCCGCTGTCCCCTACTATCGCTTCAGGTAGACATTAACGTACTGATACAGTAAATAAACTGACAAATGGGATGTCCAGACCAAAGATGGAATACTAAAGACAGTCCAAAAATATTCATAAACATGACTATCTCCCAAATCCAAAAGCTAGTGTGATAACACTCCAGATGTAATGTCAATTATAAAGCCTGGAACTGCTCCAGAGACAATGAACCTCATCTCCATGGCAAAGGTGGTGCATGTAGATGTGACGGCCGGTAGCTCCGAGGAAAGTTTGCTTCTTTTTAGTTTTAATTTGTTGCCTTTTGTATTTATGTATGGCCTATGACAGAATACACTCATCCCCATCAAAGCTTCCCTCTTTGATGGGGATTGGATAATGTGCAGTGGACCTTGAGACCACAGCATCTTCCAACCACCCAGTCAGATGGCTCTGAAAGCAGAGTGGGGGGACCCTGGAAGAGAGGGAAGAGTGCAGCTCAGCTCCCCTCGTCCCAGTGTGACATTGTTTGTGTTGGGATGACAGACATTTGATCTGTTTGTTGTTGCGCAACCCTGTGTGGCAGAATGACAATAAATGACCTGAAACATTCAATTAGGAAGGATGTTCTAGAAGTATGGTTTATATTGTAGTCACCTGCCTTGGTGTTTGTTTATTACTACAAAGGATCCTTTCTTAAAAAATGTATAGGTGAAGTTATGTAGTACCCTGTATATGTATGCCATTTGAAAACTTTCAAGCATATTTTGAGGAGTATATCGTGCAGCCAAATGCTGTTGGTGATCTTTAGCTATTGGACAACACTCCAGGCCTTTTTATTACCTTTGAACAAAGCGTGTCTGTGAGCATCCATCTCAACTAGCTGTCCAGACAGATAGAGTGACACGCAGTGCTTCACATGCCGCTGTCTGCAGTGAGGCTGCGGACGGGACCGCAGTGCAGCCTGGCACGGCTCCCGGGACAGCCTCACAGGCCGAGCCGTTCCGTGCAGGAGTCTCGGCTATTCATTTATCATTTATACAGAGACAGGCCTCCTTAGAAGGCGAATGGCGTTCTTTCCTCACAACTGTGTCCATGCAAACTACGATGACAACACATGCACGCGGACAGTGACACGTTAACGGGTCTGCTGCGGGACGAAAGCCGGCGAGCAGCCGGTCTTACCTCAGCTGTGTCTCTTCGGATCTGCTCGGCCAACGTCCAGCCTCCAGCCGCGGGGATGTGCGTGTGGCAGCAGCAGCAGCAGCAGCAGCAGCAGGGTGTGGTGTGTTCAGGAGCCGCTTCCACTGCAGTACAGACAATGCTGCAACTTCTGCAGTAGGCGTGCACGACTGCAGAAGGGGAGCCGGCCGGCTGCTCCTATGACGTAGACTACTGCCCAAGAAGCGTAACACAGATACCACTCACTGATGAGGACATGATGCTCTTTCTTTCTTGTTTAAGACCATGCCCCGTTAAAGACGGTGACACAATGTGTTGAATCATGTGTGTGTTACAAAAACACGTTTTAACATTAAATGCATCAATCAGCTGCACTTTCACAGCAACATTAAGAGGCTATATCTATGAGACAATGTTATCATGGACACATTGGTTGTAGCCTATAGATGACACACACAGTCACAGGTCACCGGACCCCACGCACTGAAGACACAATGGTTGAACATGATTGGATAAAGGTCAACATCTTCGACGTCATAGGCTTCATTATTGCCAGCGATCTATTACGTAATACCTTTTTAATTAGACGTTAATACTTAAAACACCTCCAACCGGTGTGGTGATGTCCCTGAATCAGCAGTGAATTCCTCCACATACTCCAGGAGCTCCCACAGTCTATAGAGGATTACGTCAGTTACCTAGAACCTTAAGCGGTCTCAACATAAAGCCATAGGTAGGCGGCTGCTTGGGGCCCCCTACCAGTGGTCGTAGTAGGGGGGCCCCCAACCAACCTCAAAAAAAGAAAAAGGCCCTTATTATCACGAACGCTTCAAAAGCATGGTCAATTTTATTGATATTCTTAAGAAATAGGTTGAAACGTTGAAGTAGTAGTTAAAATGTCCAGTTCATGGTTATCCGTCGTGTCCCTACACCCCCTACTTTCACCATGAAATGGACTAGTCCGTAACGGTGCGCGGCGCGAAAGATAAACACAGTGACAGGAGGACTGGAAGTTAAAAAACAGGCATACGGAGGAAGAGAGAGAGTAAAAACAGGCATACGGAGGAAGAGAGAGAGTAAAAACAGGCATACGGAGGAAGAGAGAGAGTAAAAACAGGCATACGGAGGAAGAGAGAGAGTAAAAACAGGCATACGGAGGAAGAGAAAGAGTAAAAACAGGCATACGGAGGAAGAGAGAGAGTAAAAACAGGCATACGGAGGAAGAGAGAGAGTAAAAACAGGCATACGGAGGAAGAGAGAGAGTAAAAACAGGCATACGGAGGAAGAGAGAGAGTAAAAACAGGCATACGGAGGAAGAGAAAGAGTAAAAACAGGCATACGGAGGAAGAGAAAGAGTAAAAACAGGCATACGGAGGAAGAGAGAGAGTAAAAACAGGCATACGGAGGAAGAGAAAGAGTAAAAACAGGCATACGGAGGAAGAGAAAGAGTAAAAACAGGCATACGGAGGAAGAGAGAGAGTAAAAACAGGCATACGGAGGAAGAGAAAGAGTAAAAACAGGCATACGGAGGAAGAGGAAGAGAAAGAGTAAAAACAGGCATACGGAGGAAGAGAGAGAGTAAAAACAGGCATACGGAGGAAGAGAAAGAGTAAAAACAGGCATACGGAGGAAGAGAGAGAGTAAAAACAGGCATACGGAGGAAGAGAAAGAGTAAAAACAGGCATACGGAGGAAGAGAGAGAGTAAAAACAGGCATACGGAGGAAGAGAAAGAGTAAAAACAGGCATACGGAGGAAGAGAAAGAGTAAAAACAGGCATACGGAGGAAGAGAGAGAGTAAAAACAGGCATACGGAGGAAGAGAAAGAGTAAAAACAGGCATACGGAGGAAGAGAAAGAGTAAAAACAGGCATACGGAGGAAGAGAGAGAGTAAAAACAGGCATACGGAGGAAGAGAGAGAGTAAAAACAGGCATACGGAGGAAGAGAAAGAGTAAAAACAGGCATACGGAGGAAGAGAAAGAGTAAAAACAGGCATACGGAGGAAGAGAAAGAGTAAAAACAGGCATACGGAGGAAGAGAGAGAGTAAAAACAGGCATACGGAGGAAGAGGAAGAGAAAGAGTAAAAACAGGCATACGGAGGAAGAGAAAGAGAAAGAGTAAAAACAGGCATACGGAGGAAGAGAAACATGAGGGAGAGAAAGGAACGGACAGACACAAAAGAGAGAAGGTAATCATTTAACAATACAAAAAATCACATTTCTTAATCCCAATGATGGACTGCTGTTGTTTTTTGTTATCCTCTCACTTCACGATAGAAGGAAGAAGCTAATTTTGTTCATAGACCATATTGTTAGTTGGTGACAATGTTTTTTATTATTACTATCATTATTATTTTACAGGTACAGCTCCTACATCTGCGCATCATGTTGGTGTGAAGACCTGTAAGAAAATGTGTGTGTCAGAAGCGTGTGATGTGGAGAACAATCTCTCTCTCTCACTCTCTCACTCTCTCACTCACTCTCTCACTCTCTCACTCACTCTCTCACTCTCTCACTCTCTCACTCACTCTCTCACTCTCTCACTCACACACAATAAACAGTGCTGGTTTTCCTGGCATGTTGGCAAAGACAGGTGTTATCTGAAACTTTATTCTCTGTTCAGTTCCATCGTGACTATTAGTTTGTGTAGTGCTACACTTTGTGTGTTCTCTAAGTTCCATCTTCATTTTGGAGTAAAGAAGTGTATGCAGGGTTTAAAGGGGAAGGTTTGTTTTTTCCTCTCCAACCTTTACTTCCCTGTAGATTAGCTTTACCTGCCTATCCACCATTCAGTCGGTAAAATCTTTTTTCGTTCTCTTTTAAAGATCGGATGGGGGGCCCCATACATACCTTCGCCTTGGACCCCCAATTTGCTAAATCCGCCACTGCCTAGAACCAGTGGTTCTCAAATGGTGATACGTGATGCCACTCCAGGGGGTACATGATATTTAAATGTGTGTATATATATATATATATATATATATATATATATATATATATATATATATATATATATGTATGTATGTATGTATGTATATATTTTAGCCTCCATTCCAAAATCCTTTAAAAATCGTCCATGAGTCCATTAACTAAATATATCCTATAATAAATCAGACACTGATGGCACAGCGCTGTCTGTTACATTTGTTTTTCCAACCAACAAAGCTTTGCTATGGTTAGGGGGTACTTGGCTGAATACATATTTCACAGGGGTACATCACTGAAAAAAGGTTGAGAACCACCGACCTCAATGGAACTAAAATCTCACTATAACTAATACTGTCATTAGCTGATTGAGGGGGCGTTATCAGTAGTTATCAGCCTCGTAGAAATTCAATTCAATTTAGTTTATTTTGTATAGCCCAATATCATAAATTACAAATTTGCCTCAGAGGGCTTTACAATCTGTACACATACGACATCCCTGTCCCAGGACCCGTAAAGGAAATGGGTCAGATCCCAGATATGAATACATGAAGACACATCCAACCTCTAGTGGCCGGAGTAAATCCCCGCCCTGGTCCATGTGTCCTTGAGCAAGACACTTAACCCTTAATTGCTCCCCGTAGCTGTGTATGAATGTAAGTCGCTTTGGATAAAAGCGTAGCTAAATGACAAGTAATGGAAAAGGCAAGTTGTTTTTGAAAATTACAGAATATATTTCAAGATCCTCTGCACTCTAGCTTTCAACATTCTGTCCATCATCCAGGTTTGAATGGGAAATTAAGTTGTTTTATGCCTCAGAACACAAATAAAATCTAAACTTGGTGGGGGTATTTTATATACAGTATAAACTGATGATGTAGTATCAGAGCTGCATCTGGTCTTGTTTCCTCTCTTCTCAGAGGAGAAGGGAATACGCCTGAGGTTTTGAGTCACATGACATGTAAGAAATCCCTTGACTGCAGAAAGCTGACAGTTACCTCTTTATTGAAGAGCATTTAAAAATACTGCGTGAGAGCACTGTGTCATCACAATAGAGGTTATGACTACATGTTTCCTGATGTTGTGTCCAAATGGCCCAGTGTGTATGATGCACAGGAAAGTAGTGATACGCATGATGTCAACTATTGCCAAAGCACGTTTCCATTATATGTGTAATACCATCGCACAAACAAAAGATAAACAAGCCTACTGGTCCAACCCCTGTGGCCCTTTACAACCAATTCATTATGTTATCTGCTCAGTTAGTATAAAATGTGTATTAATTACCAAAGCAAATTAGCTGAGTCGCATACACAGCCAGGTTTGGTCGACCTGTCTATAAAATGTCTGATTGTGAGATGTTTGATGAGCACGTACACATCTCTCTTTTTCAACCAAGAGGACATTTTAAAGGGATAGTTGTGATTTTTTGAAGGGAGGTTGTATGAGCTACTTTTCCATAGTCAGCGTATTACCTACAATTAGATAAAGTTTGGAGAAACAGACAGGAGTACAAAGTGATGTTCTGTTGTGGACAGGTGCAACAGTGAAACATATTCAGACACCTACAAACAATTAAATAACAGTTTCAGTCTATGCTATATTCAAAATATTGTTGGAGGGGAACTGAACTGAATGTATAAGTTTCTTTTTCAGTGCAGTTTCCCGTAAGAGAATATTCAAAATACTGATTTATTTTAGGTGTCTAAAATAGGTTTTGTTGTTGGCGGCCCCTTGCAGCAAGCAGTACATTGTTTTGCTCCCTTTGTGATACTGCTATCTGTTTCTCTAAACTCCATATACTGACTATGGAGAAGTACCTAATACAACCCTAGTTGAAAGCATCTGAACAATCCCTTCAAAATATATCATTCTGTTCATTTATGTTTTGAATAAACTCATGAAGATGCAATGGTCCCATGAAAAGAGATGCATATCTTTGACTGTCACTGGCTTTGCATAAAACACTTGCTAGTCTATAAAAAGGTCTAAAGAACCAGCTATATAGGATCAGTTGAGCAAGTGAAAACATGAAACATTCAGGACATAACAGTGGGCATGACAATGTCTGGCAACAACAAAAAGTCTCATCTTAAAAGTCATGAGTCTGCATTTAAGTATGACGAAAAGAGTGTCTTCCATCCAAATCTTGTCCATCAGGATCAGAGTCCACAGTGTTTGTACTGTCTCATTGGCTGGACAAACATAACTTCCCACTGAGCTGACTGACCATGTCACCATAGTAATCCTGGAACCTTGGATGGCCTTTCCTTCCCTCTGATCTCAGAGACTGTTCAGATGGGGGTGTTAGACAAATGCCCATTAGAGCCTGTGAGTGCCCCATTACAAACTAGCCCACTGGTCTGTCCGTTGCATTTGTTCAGAAACCTGTTACCCTTGAGAGCCTCCTGCTCCGTAGGGGTCCTTCTCTCAGATTCTCTGGTTGGAGTTACTATCTGCGTTCGGCTACAACAGCGCTGTCTGATGACATACAGAAGCATGGTGATTAGCAGACTGAGGCAGAGCACCAGCAAAACTGACACAACCACCAGCTCCTTAAGGTAGCAGGATCCTCGGGCTGACAGCAGGGGCTCCCCATCCTGGAACTCAGCCTCTTTCTTCCCAGATTCGTTGGTCTGCAGGGCAACGTTTCTGCCCTGCTGTCTGGTGGTGACTTGAGTGTCCCTGCTGGAAAGTGCTGCCTCAGTCTCTCCTTGTCTTGTTTCTGTTATTTGAGGCCAAGTCCCCACAGAGGTATGCAGTCTTGGCCCAGGCCTGGCCACACTCTTTGTGTTGGGTATATGGTGTGGCTCAGGCCAGGTGTAGCTAGTTGGAGTTTGAGTCATGGGGCTGCTCTTCTGTTTGACATGAAAGATGGCCATAGTTTGTTGGTAGCCGTTCTCAGTAGACAGGCAGATGTAGTGACCCACTGTGGCGGGGGATGCCACAAAGCTCAGACTCCCATCCTCCAGGTATAGGTACAAGTCTGAAGACAGCCGGCTGTTTGGACGCTCCCACAGCTGCTGGGAGAGTTGTGACGCTGCGGGACACTGCAGCCGTACCACTTCATTCAGAGACACTGGCACCAGCTTTCCTGCAGGACATGAGGCTGACATACAGATGTTCTTCACCAAAACCCTTCATACCCCTCAACCCAGCATCATCAAATATAAAATAAGCTGTAGACAGCAATCACAAGTAAAGAAATGCCTGAATGTCTAAAGGTAAATATTAGTCAGGAAACGTTCCATACCCAATGCCCAAGTGTGCCTAGTCAGGTATGTGGAATGTGCTAATTTTAACTCTTTAATGTGTCTCATATGTACTGTATGTATAAACAAATGTCAAGTTACACAATGGAAAAATAAATGCAGAGTGATTTGTAATCTGTAACTATCTGTGCCTCAGATTTTAAATGATGAATCTAGACATTTGTTTGTATAAGACTGTTTCAACACCAAAGACAATCCTGATCAAGATAATCAGGGTTGGGTGATATATGTGCAGGCTGGCAGGAACTGGCATAGAAATAGAATAGGAGTAGAATGGACATTGAACTTTTTTTGCCATGGTCATTTCACTATAGGTCATAAGAAAATGTGAATTACTTTTAGTTGTTATCGTATCAACGCACATCAGTGGGGCCAAGTGTGTTGCTCCGTCCAAAACTAGCATGGCCATCTGTTAGGGACGATCATACTTTCTTTGTTACATACTTATAAAAAGGACAACTAGCTCCATGGGACTACACATACAGACAAACTAGAAGCAGACGCTCTCATGTCAGTCCCCAGTTTGCCACAAATTGGTTTCCATGGAAGTTAGCCCGTTGCGACTGTTGCATTAGCGGTACAGAGATTTGCTGCCGCTCTTTCCATTTCTCCATCCTGAGAGAAAGTTGCAGCTGCAGTTGTTTTTTTTTCTGGGATTTTAACAATACAGTAACTGGAGCCCAAGTGATAAATTGGCCAATGTAGGCTTATTGCATACATCGTATAAGTGCACATTTCAGAACAAAAATGTCAATGATCGATTTCAGGTAATTTCCAAACAGCGTCTCTGTGTCAGTTTGTTCATTGACAAGTTTATTTTACACTTTAAAATGTTCCGCACAGTGCTCATCTTCGCCATTTCTTTTGAAAATAAAATAAAAAAATCAAGGGATTCTGAACCAAACTTGATATACACAAAATATGCAGGAAAACTGGTTAATAATAAGCATTAGTGGCATATTGGACAATACATGTTTCTATGAAGAAAAGTCTAGCTTTATTACAGTAATTGTCAATATTTCTTTGAAGAAGTATGTAACCAGTAACTGATATAGTTGAAACTTACCTGCAGGCAGTTTGTTTGGTCCAAATCTGGCTCTGTTTGTGAAGGAAATGGTGTTGCATGCCTCTTCAACATTTCCTCTGTCTATGTCCTGGCCTCTGAGGAGGGAGAACTACAGTCAGCATAGGCTAGGTCAACTGTCATATTGAATGGCAGCCATCATATCTTAAGGAGCTTGTAGTACCATATTGCCCCACTAGAGAGCTGCGCTCACTAAATCCGAGACTACTTGTGGTTCCTAGAGTCCTAAAAAGTAAGATGGGATCCAGAGCCTTCAGTTATCAAGCTCCTCTTTTATGGAACCAGCTTCCACTTTCAGTCCGGGAGGCAGACACAGTCACCTCATTCAAGAATAGACTTAAGACTTTCCTGTTTGATAGTGCTTATTGTTAGGGCTGAATCAGGTTTGTCCTGGTCCAGCCCCTTGATATGCTGCTATAGGCTTATAGGCTGCTGGGGGATGTTTTAGGGTACACTGAGCTCCTTTCTTTACATTACATTTCACTGACGCTTTTATCCAAAGCGACTTACAATCAAGTTATATTCATACACTGTAGAGACAGCTACAGGGAACAAGTCAGGGTTAAGCGTCTTGCTCAAGGACACATCGACTAGGGCGGGGATTGAACCACCAACCCCCTGATTGAAAGACGGACCTGCTAATCACTGACACACAGTCACTCCTCTCTCCTTATGGTGAATGTACGTCTCATCATTGCACATTACTAACTCTACTTCTTTGAAGCCGGTCCTGCCCCCCCTGCATCCTTGCCCCTGCTTCCTGCATCCAGTCCCTGGCCTGGCCTCCTTCTTTGTGTCTCCTGCCTCAAGTGCCTGGCCTCATTGGTCCCACCTCTTTCACGATGCATCCTGCCTGGTGGGCCAAACTCCTGCCTCCTGCCAACGCCCCCCTCCTCTCTTCCTCCTTGTGTTTCATGGATTGTGGAAGTCTGGATTGTGGTCCATGCCTACTACTCATCCTACATCCTGAAGGTTTCTTCCCTTTTTTCCCTGTGAAAGGGTTTTTTCTATTTCTTGGGGAGTTTTTCCTGATCCTATGTGAGGTCCTGGGACAGGGATGTCGTATGTGTACAGATCGTAAAGCCCTCTGAGGATAATTCGTAATTTGTGATATTGGGCTATACATTAGCCCAATAATTATTCATAATTGCTGTCATATTCATGTAATGTGTTAATGTAACTCTGTAACACTGTTCATCCGTACACATGACATCTATTGCATCTGTCCATCCGGGGAGAGGGATCCTCCTCTGTTGCTCTCCTGAAGGTTTCTTCCCTTTTTTCCCAGTGAAAGGGTTTTTTCTGTTTTTGAGTTTTTCCTGATTCGATGTGAGGTCCTGGCACAGGGATGTCGTATGTGTACAGATTGTAAAGCCCTCTGGGTAAAATTTGTAATTTTCTGATTTTGGGCTATCCAAAATAAACTGTATTGAATTAAATATATCTCAATGGCAGTTTTTTCCCAATATCATCACAATAATCACATTATCGAGAGTATATGCCTAATGGCCCACATTAATGTGGTGTCATGACAAAGTCCCGTTGACACAGACTAAATATACAGGGAAACGAGACACAGGTGGAAACAATGAGGGCGGGGTCTGCAATCACACATGAGGACGACACACGAGGAGGGAGGATTCTGAAACGAGAGACAAGGTAAGTGACAGACAACACAACAGAAAACAGTGAAGTACACAGAAGGTCTGGGTGTAACACAAAGTGGTAAAGCACACACATACCCTTAAATCACATTATCCTAATTGGGTATGGTGAACAGGAGAATGAACATTTTTTTCTATTGCTCGGCACTATGTCATATGTTTTGTTACTCTAATGCAATGGTTCTCAAACTTTTTCTGTCACGCCCAACTTCATAGGAAACAATTGCAATCACTTTTAAGTAAACGAGATTGCTCCAGCCAAAAAATAAATAAAAATGCAATCACTTTGTAATGACAATGAAAACAAAGTTATATCTGTGCAAAAAATAACTAATATTTGGTAAGAAATTGTTTATTGTGGCTGCAATTAACCAGTTTTGCACTGAATATATTTTTAAGATTATACATCTTAAAGGGGCGACTGTGGGTCTTTCAATCAGAGGATTGGCGGTTCAATCCCATCACTGCCCTAGTCGATGGTTCCTCGAACAAGGAATTGCTCCCGTAGCTGTGTCTACGGTGTATGATTGTTAGTTGCTTTGGATAAAAGCGTCAGCTAAATGATATGTAATAACAATAAATTGCAACCATTGAAAAATTAAAGAAAAAAGTTATGCAGTAATGCATCATCACAACAGCATTCCACAAAAACCCAAGAGCTTGGGTTTTCGGCATTGTGAAGGTCTTACTATTTTAATGACCTAAATTGAGGGTGATCTGAGAAGTACGCCCAAGAATAGAGATGTCAGGGGTAGTGGAGGGATGCCGGTTGACATGACCAGGCATGTCCGCGACCACCCGTCACTGTGCACGCAAGTTAGAAGTTATTTCTTGCATGGAGTGCAAGGCTCCGCTAGTCGGTGCTCGGGTCATAATAATAATAATCCTTAGAAAAACCAATCGGTCCTACTGCTCGAGTTCTAATCAATAGTATGCACAAGCTGCAAAGTGTGGCCAATAGAAAGGGAATCAATGGTTGGTTTGAACATAAGGGCTCTGTGGTGTGGTGTTGTTTCAGTAGTCTGTACATTGACCTTTATTGTGTTTTATTTTGTAGCCTAATGATGCTTTTTTGTTTTAACTAGTATTATATCATCATAACACCCTAACTGCAAACAGAATGAGTAATTGTGTATATGATAATGGTAACATTTTGTGGTACTCACAGATTGGCATGGTTGTTGGAGGCCTCCACACAGGCCCTGCTGGCAGGGTCCCAACCACAGAAAGGGTCTCGGGCCAGAACACACTGGGGACAGGTCCAGTAGAAAGAGCAGTTGGCTGTTGGAATACTGACCACACCCTCGGATGTGCCAAGATATATCATACCCTGCATTGGGATAGAATGGGATCAAAACAGTTAGAACAGTATCCTAAGATGATTTTACATGATCCTCCTCAGCAAAAACCACTGCAAATTCTTTGCAGTTTAACATATTTTTTTGCAATAAATGTGAACAAATATAGATTTTACAGCAAAGGTATTAGAGAGGGAATGATATTTTAAATTCAGACGACAAATTAGTAAATAAATCACTTCTACGTAGAAAAGATAATCCAATTGAGCTGGATTTAGCAATTTTGACTGATTTATTTATTGCATTTTAGTTAGTTTTATTTGGATAAAATAAGATGTGAATCACTAAGTAGAATTTAGTTGTATTTTATCATAAAAGAGGTTGATAATTGATTCATTTTACTCATTGTGAGGTCTTTGGTTTTAATCACCTTTACGTCCGCCCATGATATTTTGGACCACCTGGACATCAATCTTATTATCTGCCACACATATCAAGGACTGTAGTTTTTGCTATTATTTATTATTAGTTAACAACCTATTTATAACAAGTTGCTCCTGCAGTTGATCATTTAGCTTTCTGCAAGTTACCAAACATGCCAACTCGACTGTGCTTGTCACAAGGCGATAACCAGGGATCCCAAGCACGACTCACGAGACAGAGGTAATAAATAATAGTCCTTTACTGGAGTACCGGCAGGAACAGAACAGGCAGAAATAGGGAAACACACTACAGAACGCTGGAGAGCTTGGTCGGAAAAACACAAGACAATCTGGCAGAGGACAAGTGCAAGTGAGGGGACCTAAGTAGTGAGGGACTGCAGGATTGATGACCCTCAGGACCTCGAATGGTCTGATGAACCTGGGTGCCAACTTCTTCGCCTCTACTCGTAAGGGGAGGTCCCTGGTCGATAGCCACACCTTCTGGCCAACATGGTAGATGGGGGCTTTGGAGCGGCGCTGGTTGGCTGCTGCGCAGTAACGGTTGGCCGAGCTGAGGAGTGCAACTCTAGCCTTGGCCCAGGTACGGTGGCAGCGGCGGACGAAAGCCTGGACGGAGGGGCAGGAAACCTCCTTCTCCAGGGCCGAAAACAATGGAGGTTGAACCCCGTAGGCACACTGGAACGGGGACATTCCAGTGGCAGAGCTGGTCAGGGTGTTGTGGGCATACTCCACCAGGATGCTGGAGTCTCGGAGACCAAACACCGTAGAGCCGTCTCCATCTCCTGGTTCTTGCGCTCAGTCTGGCCATTAGATGACAGGCTCGCTGTGGCCCCGATGAGTGTGCAGAACTCCATCCAGAATACTGACGTAAACTGAGGACCCCGGTCAGAGACTACGTCCGTGGGGAGACAGTGAAACCAGAAGACGTGCAGCAGAACCAGCTCAGCAGTATCCTTGGACGAGGGGAGCTTGGGCAAGGGCACGAAGTGGGCCATCTTGCTAAACCGATCTACCACAGTTAGGATGGTGGCGTGTTTGTTGGACAGTGGGAGACCGGTAACAAAGTCCAGGGAGATGTGAGACCAGGGCCGATTGGGCACAGACAGCGGTTGCACATATAACAGTGGTTCTCAAACTTTTTCTGTCACGCCCCACTTCGGAGGAAGAAAAATGTTAATGTCCCACCGCCCCAACAAAAATAATTTTATTGAAATCTTTTGCTTTTTCAAATAATAGAATAAATAAAATTGCAAAAAATAGCTTATTGTGGCTGCAATTAACCTGTTTCGCACTGAATATCTTTTCAAGATATAACAATAAAGTGCAACCTGTGAAAAACTAAACTAAACAAGTTCAAATATTTGGCAATAAAGAGTTTTACTGAGTTTTACATTTAATCTAAAAACAACAATATCCTGCAACCTGTGCAAAACAAAATTAGTACAGATATATGTGAGCCATCATGTTTCATCAGCATTAGTGGCTGCAATGAACTGCTTTCCACTACAACTCTTTTTTAAACGGGGTTCGAGGCTTGATACGCCCATTCTCAATTCATGCTCAATGTTGAACTTTTGTTTTGAAGGGCAACAGCAGAAAAGCCGATCTCAATTCATGCTCAATGTTGAGCTTTTGTTTTGAAGGGCAACAGCAGAAAAGCCAATCTCAATTCATGCTCAATGTTGAGCTTTTGTTTTGAAGGGCAACAGCATAAAAGCCAATCTCACGGAGGTAGGACCTGGCGAGTCGCCAAGAATCTTGGCCTGTTAACCTGTTAACGCCGTAACGTAAACATGTACACAAAGGTACAGGCATTTCAACATGTATTTATTAATGACTTGGTTTTATGTCCGTGTGCTTTGTAATTTTTTTAATATGTGAAGTTCTCAATAAAGGAATTTCTCATGTCCCCCTGCGCCCCACATGTAGCACCACTACTACTGCAGCTGAGAACACTTCCGCTGTGGAAGAACACATTTTCAGGCGTTCGTGAATCAGGCGATCAGAGATCTTTTCTGACGTTGATCTTCTGAAGTCCGTAAGAAAATATTTCAGAAGACACTTCAGAAAATGTTCGAGAATGAGGAACAATTTATTTTTATTTTATTTTGGAGAGCGACAGGGAACGTCTCCGAGAACGGTTGGCGACCACTGGTGTAGTTACTCCTGACAGGTCCAACGCAGAGCTGGGGTAAGCTGACTGCTGAGGTGCAGCAGCCTGTTTCAGGCAGATCAGGTGACAGGATGCAATCCTGTTGGAGAAGCTCGACACCGGGTGAAAACGCGGTGATCTGTCTCCCCCCTGCGTTGCTCCCGTCACCTTGCCTGGATGCGTCTGTCCACTCAGGAAGTCAGTTCTACTAAGCCATCCAAGTTGGCAGACAAATCAAAAGAGATCAGTTCATCTTTAACGAGAGAGAGAGAGTCAGTTGAAGGGAGGGCTGATAGCACAGAAGAGGCGAGAGAGGAGGGAGAGAAGGAGCGAATGTTACAGGTACAGTCTGTTGATGTGAGAGGGTTGTCAGCTCCAGAGAGTGAGAGAGAGAGGGAGGGAGGGAGGGAGAGAGAGAGAGGGAATGCTACAGGTACAGTGTCAGGATCCCTGTCGGTGGTCTGCTATTAGGTCCTAACCTTGTGCTCCCGTAACAGAACAGACTGACCATATATTTGATGCTTAAACTACTAACTTCTCACCTGAAAACATCCTACAATTACATTCTGTCCTCCAGGTTCCACCCCCAGTCTAACGGGAGAGACTAAATCAGGAGCTCAAGGCCTCCCTCCATGGCATGGCAGCGTCCAACCCTTCCAGCCGGAGTACTTACCTGCCCTGGGTGGAGTACGCCCACAACTCCCGGAAGTTGTCATCCCGGTTCATCGGCCCATTTGAGATCCAGGCCATTATCAACCTGTCCGCGGTACGTCTGAAACTCATCCTTAAAGGTCCACCCAACGTTCCATGTGTCGCTAATCAACCCTGGTCCTGCAGGCCTGGGTTGTCAGTCTGTTACATCTTCTGCCCCGGTAATCTCCACTGCCGCTCTGTGAGATTCTCCGCTGTTCGTATGCATTCGCTAACTCTCTCTCCTCATCTGTTTTGTTCTGCCTGTCTCCGGTGTCAAGCCATGGGATTCACGTCGTGATCTGCTTGACTCTGTGTCGGACCTCGGGTTCCACAATTCCTTGCCATTCCAAAATAAATTCCATTATCTGATTCTGTCTCCTGTGGTCTGCTTTTGGGTCCTAACCTTGTGCTCCTGTGACATACAGAGTCTTTTGATTTGGGAGGGTTGTTAGTTCCAGAGAACGAGAGAGTATTAGATAAAGAAGTGGTCAGAGACGTGAAGTGGAGTTATAGTGAGGTTAGATGTAGACCAGTTTCTAGTGAAAATATAGTCGAGGTGGTTGCTGACTTTGTGAGTAGGAGGGGAAGGACTGAGCGAGAGAGCAAAGGAAGACCGTAAGAGTAGCAGGTCAGATGACTTCTCTGCCTGGATGTTCAGAAGGTGACTTGAAGGGGGCCGTTTTATGAGAAGTTTGATAGGAGGACGTCTAGTTCTTCCAAGAAATCTCCCAAAGAACCAGGTGGACGGTAGAGAACAACAATGGTTAGTTGAACCGGATGAGTAACCGTCACTGCATGAAACTCAAAAGACAGTGGGGTAAATAATGGAAGCAACTCGTCAGTGGAATGCCCACCAATAGAAACTATCTGTCTCAGGACAATAGCAGGTCTTCCCTTTAATCAGTGAAGTTGAAGTTTAACAAGAGTCTCCTGTTCTTGCCAAAACTGATTAGGGACAAAGGTCTATTTACCTCAAAGGTAGAAATTAAAGTTGAGCTCAGTCCTCAGTAAAATTGGAATACAGAACAGACACTTTAATACCTAGCAAGTTTAATGTGCATTCAGTCACTGTGAAGCAAGGTCCCGGCTTAAACAATTCAGATAAGGAAAAGACAGACTAACAATATAGTAGACCTAATACAGCAGTTATAGTAATCTTGCAGAGAAACCTCTTTAAAGAAGGTACTCAGGCAGGATCCAAGTGGTCCAGAAGTCTGAAGTCTCACAGGTAGAGATGATGTTCAGCATTGTCCTCCTGTTCAATCTTTTCCACAACATAGTTCAAAATGAGCTCACAAGCCTCTAAAATGTGAAATGCCCCAACACCTGTGGTAAAAGACGTGTTTTTGCTGTTGGTGTTACAACCATTTATTGACCTCACACATCAAACATCCAAGATCAAAGATGTTTTGGACATCAGTTTGGTGTGACAAGTTGCCCCATTGCACCACTTAGTGCTTTGGGGTCTTTTTGACCCCAGAGGACAACCGACATCATTCAATTAAATAAATCACCCATAATTAAATCAATTTACTTCAAATGTATTATAATCATGAAGAGCATAGTATCGAACAACCCCCTGTTATTTTCAGACCATTTGAATAATAAAAAAACATATTTTGATGGCAAAAGATTTAATTTGGGCTCACACTGACAACACAAGGGTTAACAACATCATGCTTTTGATTGGTATCTTGAAGGTAGATACCTTCAAGATACCAATCCAGTCCAAAATGTCATTATGAAATGTGTACCTTGGGTATGGAGAGCTTCAGGCTCTTGACACGTTGAGGTTGCTCAAAAACCTGAACCTCCTCTATGATATGGGCGCCACTCTGCAGAAGGACAGATTTGTGTAGGTAACCAGACTCTGAAACAAACAAAATTAGTGACAACACAGGTCACATTTTTACAACAGACAAACTTTCTCGATGAACAGCATACATGGAATTGACAGTTGTTGCATTTGATGTTAACGTGTTGAGTTCCAAGATAAAACATCAAGATTACATTTCATTGACGCTTTTATCCAAAGCGACTTACAATCATACAATGTAGAACAGCTACAGGGAATAATTAAGGGTTAAGTGTCTTGCTCAAGGACACATGGACTAGGGCGGGGATTGAACCACCAACCCCCTGATTGAAAGACGGACCAACTAACCACTGACCCACAGTTGATTATATCACATACACTACTGTTGAAAAGTTAAGAATCTCCTGGCACAACAGCTTGATTAGGTCAGGTCCCAGTCGCTATAAACATTCATGTCAAACATCTATGTTACCATATGTTTGAATGGTCTTTCATACTTTTAGGTTGTAATAAATTCCTCTTTACATATAACTTTGTATGAAGACTTTGTTTTGTACATGGATAACCAAATGCTGTATAATGGTTCAACCAGAATGGCAAATGAAAGGGCAGAAAGAGGCAAAACAGCTGTAATAACGAAACAAAATGTTTGATTAAAAAAAAAATTATATATATATATATATATATATATATATATATATATATATATATATATATGCTTGCATTCCTCTGTATATTCCATCTTTAATCCTTAATGTTGTTGTGTAAATGTAATTTATCGGGCTGAACACCCATGTGCTGTCGTCTTTGTTTACATTTTTTTTTTTACGTCTTCATATACACCAAGAAAAATTGATTAATTAACTTGTGATCTAATAAAGATCGAGGGTCAAAGATGCTTTACTGGACAGGAAAACATCCAAGTTCAACAGTATTCTCCCCTGCCATGCTGTAGAAACATCGACCAAATGGAAATGTGATCATTTCATTCTTCTTTTAGGGCCAATGTGTTTTGGTGACTAGCATTTGTAATGTAACCATAACATTCAGAATCAGAATCAGCTTTATTGGCCATGTTTGTGTGCACGTACATGGAATATGACTTCAGTTACACATACGCCCTCATCGTACAACATATTTAAATTACAATTACAAGTGACAGGATAAATATAAAAAATACATTAAAGACAACAATATCAACAGTGAAATGGAGATGTAGTGCAGAAAGGTGGCGATAGTGCAATTAATTGTTCAGAGTGACGGCCAGAGGGAAGAAGCTGTTCCTGTGTCTGGTGGTTTGGGCGTATGCTGCTCTGTAGCGCCTACCAGAGGGGAGGAGATGGAACAGCTTGTGTCCAGGGTGTGAAGGGTCTGTAGTGATCTTTCCAGCCCGCTTCCTGACTCTGGTGGTGTACAAGTTGTTGAGTTGTAGTGGATTTTATATACACTTGCACATGTAGATAAGAGAGGTTATGTTTTAAATTAATACATAAAGAAAGATATGATAATTAATTTGAGGAATATTCTGAGGAATGTATTATGAAGCATAAGAGAGGATCACTGTTTGTTAATGACAAATGTAATGATTCATTGTATGATGCATGAGAATGAATGGATGTTTTATTGTTTAGACAATAGTTAAAGGGATGCCGATTGAAACCTGAGATGTTGCTTTTATTCTGAAGGCAGGATAATAGGGTTTTATTCTGAAGAGGAACTTCCTGTCCTTGACCGGAAGTGTGAGCTTTGACCCCGCTAGTTTATCGATTGGAGGCATTCTTTGAAGTGGCCAATGGAACTAACCCTCAGGTGTGAACCTCATGTCTTATTCTCTGGTCAGCGTAGCATGCTGTGTCTCTGAAAGGTATTTACATGAATACCTCCACTAACCAATGGAACTAACCTTCAGGTGTGAACCTCATGTCTTATTCTCTGGTCAGCGTAGCATGCTGTGTCTCTGAAAGGTATTTACATGAATACCTCCACTAACCAATGGGACTAACCTTCAGGTGTGAACCTCATGTCTTATTCTCTGGTCAGCGTA
Organism: Cyclopterus lumpus; assembly: GCF_009769545.1. Lineage (NCBI taxonomy): Eukaryota > Metazoa > Chordata > Actinopteri > Perciformes > Cyclopteridae > Cyclopterus > Cyclopterus lumpus. Next base: position 881,352 of record NC_046976.1, on the reverse strand, counting down.
GCATGCTGTGTCTCTGAAAGGTATTTACATGAATACCTCCACTAACCAATGGAACTAACCTTCAGGTGTGAACCTCATGTCTTATTCTCTGGTCAGCAGCATGCTGTGTCTCTGAAAGGTATTTACATGAATACCTCCACTAACCAATGGGAGCTTAGCTCAGCGAATGGACTGCGAATAAAACTAATTGTAAGACGTGAATTTGGTCTCTTACGTGGTGACGCCAGACAACCTGCTGCCTACGTCGGTAGACTGTGGAAGCGAAATCACGTGAGCGCGTTTGGGCCGGGACTGTATGTATACAGATGACTCTTGTTTGTTATGATTAAATAATGATTATATATCTCTGGCTTCGGAGCTTCTTCTTCCAAGCACCAGGCAGCTCGAGATTCTCTGAACTCTTACAAAGTCCAGGATGGAGGGCAGGCTGGAACCAATAGTTCTCTCAGCAGACCTGACTATCCGTTGTAGTCTGTCTCTGTCCTGTCTGTTGGCCGATCCAAACCACACAGTGATGGAAGAACAGAGAACAGACTGGATGATGGCGGAGTAGAACAGGATCAGCAGCTCCTGAGGCAGGTTGTACTTCCGGAGCTGGCGCAGGAAGTGTTGGGGGGCTCCTCCTAAAGTCCACTGTCATCTCCACAGTGTTGGGCTTGTTCAGCTCCAGGTTGTTCTGACCACACCAGAGGACCAGCTGTTCAACCTCCTGTCTGTTGGTGAACCGGCCTCCCGCGTTGGCCCTGCTGATGCGCCCCGCCCCCCCCTCCTCTCTACCTCCTTCTGTTTCATGGATTGGAGTTCCATTCATACATTGTCATATTAACTGTCATAGTAACTTTGCAAATGCTGTTCATTCTGTACACATGACATCTATTCATCTGTCCATCCGGGGAGAGGGATCCTCCTCTGTTGCTCTCCTGAAGGTTTCTTCCCTTTTTTCCCTGTGAAAGGTTATTTTTGGGGAGTTGTTCCTGATCCGATGTGAGGTCAAAGGTCAGGGATGTCGTATGTGTACAGATTGTAAAGCCCTCTGAGGCAAATGTGTAATTTGAGATATTGGGCTATACAAAATAAACTGAATAAAATTTAATAATACGCATTCATCACCGGTCCTGATGAGGCCGATGACTGTTGTGTCGTCTGCAAACTTAAGGAGTTTAACAGACGGGTCCCCTGAGGTGCAGTCGTTGTTGTAGAGGGAGAAGAGCAGTTGGGAGAGCACACATCCCTGGGGGGCGCCAGTGCTGATAGACCGGGTGCTGGATGTGATTTTTCCCAGTCTCACCTGCTGCGTCCTGTCTGTCAGGAAGTTGGTGATCCACTGACAGGTGGAGGCGGGTACACTGAGCTGGGAGAGTTTATGGTGAAGTACCTCTGGGATGATGGTGTTGAACGCTGAACTGAAGTCCACAAACAGGACCTGTGTGTATGTCCCTGGGGAGTGGAGGTGACTGCATCATCCACCGACCTGTTTTCCCGGTAGGCAAACTGCAGGGGGTCCAGCGGGAGCCCTGTGATGTCCTTCAGGTGGGTCAACACCAGTCTCTCAAAGGATTTCGTGGCCACAGACGTCAGGGCGACGGGCTTGTAGTCATTCAATCCTGTGATGGAGGATTTCTTGGGGACCGGGATGATCATGGAGCGCCTGAAGCATGATGGGACTTCACACAGCTCCAGTGATCGGTTGAAGATCTGCGTGAAGATGGGGGCCAGCTGGTTGGCACAAACTTTCAGGCAGGAGGGGGACACACCGTCTGGGCATGGAGCCTTCCTGATCTTCTGTCTGAAACAACCGACTCCATCCTCTTCGCAGATCCTCAGTGCCGGAGGGGGGTTGTTTGGGAGAGGTGAGAAGGAGGCAGAGAGTGTAGGTTGTTGTTTGATGACGGGGGAGTTGGGTGGTGCGGGGGTGGAAGTGGGCTTATCAAACCTGCAGTAGAAGACGTTCGGGTCGTTAGCCAGTCGGTGATTGTCCTCAGAGCGGGGGTATGGTCTCCTGTAGTTTGTGAGTACTTCCAGGCCTGACTAGGGTTCGTTGGCTGAAAAACCTTTTTCCAATTTTCCAGTGTAGCTCTTTTTAGCTACCTTGATCTCCCTCGTCAGGGTGTTTCTGGCCTGGTTGTACAGAGTCCTGTCCCCACCTCTGTAGGCCTACTCTTTAGACCGACGAAGCTACCTGAGTCTTTCAGTAAACCAGGGTTTATTGTTATTGTATGTGCAGAAGTTTTTAGTCGGCACACACATGTCCTGACAAAAACTAATGTATGATGTCACAGTGTCAGTTAGCTCATCCAGGTCTATAGCAGCAGCCTCAAAAACACTCCAATCAGTGGAGGCCAAGCAGGACTGTAGCTCCAGCTTGGCCTCATTGGTCCATCTCCTCACCGTCTTCACCACAGGCTTTGCAGATTTTAGTTTCTGCCTGTAGGACGGGAGAAGATAAACCAGACAATGATCAGAGAGTCCCAAAGCTGCACGAGGGACTGAGCGGTATGCGTCCTTTAGCAGAGCGTAGCAGTGTGATTTTGACCATGGTGTTTTTGTTCCTGGTGCATTGAGTTGTAAACAAGTAAATGCCATAGAGATCCTATAAAAATTAAACATCAAACATTAGCTTTGATTAGGTGTGTAAACCCGTTGAAAAAAACCCCACCATTATTCCAGTTCCCCAAAAAAGGTAAAAGGTAAAGCGGAGTATAGATGACGCCTTTAAGTAAGTATAACTTCATATAATATATAACAAAAGGGACCTGGGTTCAATCCCGGGCTTCACAGCCCTACTTTTGCATGTTCTTCCTGCGTCAGCGTCGGTTCCCTCTGTGTTCTCTGGAGTCCAAAGACATGCAACTTAGGTTAAATTGCCTGTAGGTGTGAATGTGAGCGTTGTGTGTCTATGTGTCAGCCCGGCTAACACAGTTAGCTTGTAGGCCCGCGTTGAAAGCGTGTGTTCTCCTTTACAGCAAAAACTATACTTTGTACGCAGACTCTGAGTGTAAGGGATGTATCAGAGGATTTAGTTCTTATTCTACCAGGCGGTATTGAAGAGCATCTCGATATGGCATGTCAGCATGGTATGGCAATCTCTGTGCAGTTCAAATCAAAGTTTGTTCGTCTGGACTGCCATTAATGTTCTGGTGAAGAATGAACAGTCTCTCAATGTATGAGCAGTCAGTTCTCAGGCAAGCACAGAGAGTATTGACTGATCCAACCTATATTCTCCACATCGAGTATAAGCTCTTGCCCTCTGATAGTAGGGATGGAGTATCCCAATGTAAACTAATTTATTCCTACCTCAATAAGAATTTAAAATAATGTTGCTTGAGGCCGCAAGGGTTGTGCAATAGCTTTGTGGTATGACGAGAGGGGTTTTGCAATGTTTTGCTTCTTATGACTGGTTGTTTAATATATGCAATATGTGTAATAAATCATAATGTACTTTTCTGTTTCTTTATTTACGACCCGGCAGCTTTAATAATAAGACGATATACTATGTGTCAAAACATGTGTGCAGCATTTGAGTCCAAGAAAAATGTCCCTACAGAGACAAATAAGTATATCATATCGTACTGAGGAACAGCTTTTCCACAGGCCAGAAGACAACTAAATAAATAGCACACACTTGCATACCACACATAAACTTATATATACACAACGTGCAATTGAAACACTGTTCAACATGCAGCCTTTTCATACTGTCGTGGTTTTCTTAGCTGGATATTTGTATTTCTTCTATATTGTTATTATATTTATTGTATATATTCTATATCTTTATATATTTACCATTTCTTTTCCACATTTTATGGAGCTTTACAGCAAAGCATTCTACAAGTTATACTTGTGTAACCGGAGTGACAATAACCATTTAGAAATGCTTCCTGGCCTACCTGTAAGCAGAAACAGGACCGTGTAGTCTCTGTTGTTGGCAGCCTGGACTCTCTGGACGGCCACATGGCTGTACTTGTGCTCAGCAGACACCATGAGCAGACTTCTTCCAACTGGTCGCACACTATCGTCGGCAAGGAAGTTTTCTTTGACAAAGCGCAGGGCGTTGTCAGACGCGTTGTGCAGTCCACACTACCACACAAAAAGGCAGTTTGACAGTAACACAGCCATTTAAACACAATTGTATTGGATCAAAATGATACCTTAAGGTGAATTGGGACAATTTGAGTACACACAACTTGGATCAGACTAATATTAAGCCTACAATAGATTCACAAACATTGAGCAAACAGAGCTAAGTGACAGCTTGTTCTAAATATTTACAGAGTTGTATTACTGTTGTAATTAACTCAGGTCTTTGGCTAATATTAAATCGAAATTTCCTCAAATACATTGGAATGTAAACTCAAATTGTTAGAGATGAAGCCAGTAAATTCTGCCTGGGTGTCTCATTGATTTACGGTGTGTAAACAATTAGGGGAATAATTGGCAGCAAAGGAATACAATATTAACAACTCTGTTTTATGATTGATTGTTATATATTAACGTTAGACTGTAGGCTATTATCAGCTTTGATCAGGCGACAGCCAGGCATTTCCTATCATGCCTTGGTCTTGAAGTTGGTGGAGAGCAGCTGAAGTGCCTGGGGCTAAACACTGCAGCGACCTTGATCTCATGAGGTTACCATTGCCCACATTCATTGTTGCTTTTGTTCAACACTTTTAAACTTTATATTGCTATAACTGCTGCACAACAATTTTCTCAGGATAAATAAGTCCCAGCTCATGTTAAAGTTCCATTCCCATATCAAGAAGAGGTGACTATTTACCTCTCCTGGATTTGCAACCTTGTCTTGAACCCGTGTGCTCCACTGTAATGTGTCCCGGTTCAGGACTTTGTAGTTACCAGAGAAAACTGATTTGATGTCATTCAGGCGAAATGAACATACTGCTGAGCGTCCAGAATTGACAGACCTAGTTAATGGAGAAGAAAAGACAATATGATTAAGAGCTAATGATGCAAACAATAGAGTAATACATGTGTAGATAACTAAGAATGACAGCTCTGTCAGAAGATACAGGATTCACCTGTGGATTCACTACCTGCTCCATCTTGACGTACAGTATATAGTAGCCTCATTGCTTCTGTCGTCTCTATCCAAAATGTGCACGTCGTCCTCAATATAATGTTGTCTGTTATATGTTGTATGTATGAGGGCCTCTGTATCTTCCTGTAGTGTGTTCTCCCAGAGTGTATACAACACACAAGATGATGGATATCATGGCATAATTCCCATGTTGAACTATTCTTTCAGTGTTTTTTTCAGACGTCATCATTTTGGGTTTCCTTTTTGCTCCATGCACACCATCATCCCTTCACTATCCAAGATGTCTCCTACTCGTATTTGGCACCATTGTTTTTCCTTCCTTGTTTCACCATCTCTATATACAATGAACAATATTTCTTACTGCTGTGGTCATAGAAAACTTGTGTGCCATGTTGTTTTACTATGAAAAGTCTTCACCATAACATGCCATAACATCATATTTAAAACCTCTTAGCGTTCCTGTAAAATTCACAAAAAACGCCTATCCAGATGTACCCAAAGTAAATTGAAAGCTGTAGGAGAACCATTTGGAGTAAATGCAGGTTCTGGTCTCTTTTGAAATGTCACACTGAAGTTTTTCCCCCCAACAGTCAGAATCACTTTGAGTGCTGCTGACATCGAGTAATATAAGTTGGCAATAACACATAAGTAGAAGATTTTCTATTTCCGCCTGAATATTTTTGTGAAATAGATGCCTGCAGATGATTATAGCTGGGACTTATGGTCTGGAAAACACAATGGGAGCATAGCATAAAGCCTTACCTAGTCCAAGTAAAAAGTAGATTATAATTTTACAGAAAATGAAGATTTTACACATGTTTTAATAAGGGTATGTTTAGGCGTTTTCCAATAAAGGCCATTTGGAGACTCCGTTTTAGGCCCTAATGAAAGGTGAAACAGAGGTATCATATACATATTCACTATTGCTGACACAAAGGAACTGAAGCATAAACATTTTATAGTGTTTTTTCCCCGAATTGAAACCAAATTGTGTGCACAATGAACCAAAATCCATAGGTTATCATTACGCAGTGACATTACGGGTTTTATCCCAGAACTGGCAACCTAAACGAAACATCGTTGTTTTCGTCTTTTCATTGGCTGTTGTGCACGCACAGTAGACGAAGAGGGTCGGCCCTCTCTTTCTACGCTGACTCTGGTTGGCTAATGTGGGCTGTGAAGACAAGTTCAGTGTCATTCGAAAGGTTAAAGTTCAACGGACAGTCTGATATCCGTTTTTATCAGTGCGAGCATGAGAACGTTTTTTATAGGAAATCTTCTGAAATATGTTGTCATATTTGCCGGCTTGAAATGATGCAACACCAGTTTGTGGATATTTATGGATGTAATCATGTGTTTTGAACAACATCTTTTACTGAATTGGATCGTCTGGACCTTGGTACGACGTAACAAGACTGTTTTTATTGGATTGTTATGATGTGTGGCTCAAAACGAAGCTTCATCGGTGAGTTGGCTTCCAGAACCATATGGCACTACTACCTAACTATAAATAGATGGACAGTGAACGGTATGATCTGCAGTGTAAAGCCCGCCCGCGAGCCAGCGAACGGCAAGAGGTTCGTCAAAATTATTAATCAAAAGTTTACTCTTCATTTTTCATATGAATAATGTTTTTGATGTAAAAAAAATGTAGTTGATGTAAAAGTGGCCATGTATTTTTTATGTGATGACAAATGATTAAAATTGGGAATCATTGCTTTAAGCAGCACAGTTTATTAGTCTTGGAGACTCGGGTGAAGAGAGGAGTCAGCACCTCCAAATCTGAGGCCACAGTGCTCTGCTGGAAACCGGTGGATTGCTCCCTCCAGGATTTACTAAAAATTAAATTGCTTGTGGATGAAGGGATCCATGGACACTTGTTTCCTCCTAATTATTGTATTAATGCGGTCCTAACTGTGCCAGAGTATTCATCATGCAGCATAACGCATCACAAGTGTCACCGCAGTATTTTTTGATTAACAGGATTCAGAGAGATTGCTTCCAAAATTATCGTGACAATTAGTGGTATCCACCACCCTATGAGAGGTGAACACAATTTATGTATTTATTTACTAATGTTCTCTAATTTACACAATCAATAAGTGCAGGCGGTGATGATTTCCAAGGTGAGATGAATGAAGAATGCAGAGAGTGGTCACCATGGTGACTCCAGTGAGCCTGATCTGACCCCATATGATACCCCATCAGAAACCTGTTTCAGTCGGGATACAGTCTGCTCTATCTGTCCCTTGTGAATGAACAATCAATTCATTCATGAAGTTGGTGTGCACTGCAGTGATTTCATCACAGACACTTATTAAACTAAAGTCATACATGGTGGTATATGCACAGTTAGGAGACTATTGAAAACTATTATTGCTCTGTTCTACAGATGATGATCATTTCATCAGCTGCTCCACAGATGCAGTCCAGCCCTCTCCTCTGGGCTCTGGGGTGCAGACAGCTTATGAAATATTAAGCGAAATTTGATTTGAGGTTTGAGTTGTTTTTTATCTTTAAGAATTTAAATGTGCTTATAGTTATCTACACTATTACAAACTTACATAGCACTGCTAGTTTGACTGTTAATGCTAAAGAGGATCCATAAATGCAAATTAACTGCCTCTTACAGTTCTGGCATTAATTCACTACGTCACCATCTGCATTAATTCACTACCTCACCATCTGCATTAATTCACTACGTCACCATCTGCATTAATTCACTACCTCACCATCTGCATTAATTCACTACCTCACCATCTGCATTAATTCACTACGTCACCATCTGCATTAATTCACTACGTCACCATCTGCATTAATTCACTACGTCACCATCTTGATTAATTCACTACCTCACCATCTGGATTAATTCACTACCTCACCATCTGGATTAATTCACTACGTCACCATCTGCATTAATTCACTACGTCACCATCTGGATTAATTGACTACCACACCATCTGCATTAATTCACTATCTCACCATCTGCATTAATTCACTATCTCACCATCTGCATTAATTCACTATCTCACCATCTGCATTAATTCACTATCTCACCATCTGCATTAATTCACTATCTCACCATCTGCATTAATTCACTACCTCGCCATTTCATTTGTCTCGTATGGATCAGAGATTCCATACAGGTGTGCACGTTCTCCCGTCAAGTTTCTTTTTGTAGATCACAACCTTTGCGTGGGAAGTGGCGTAGTCCTCTTTCAGACATAGTTTATAGGTTATAAGGGTATAAGGACCCCAGGACTTCACAAGTCACAGCTGATATGAGACACAGCCAAGTAAAGTGCTGGTAAAGAAAAACATTACCAGAGGCACACCAAGTACCACCTATACAATGATGCTGAGTGGAGCTGCACAGGTAATGTACATTAGCTGCTGTATGGATCATGCCCCTTTAGTAACTGACCACTGGGAGGTGAAGATGCCATAAAAGAGTGTGTCATCTGCAGGGGCTCCCTCTGCTGGTGGGAGGGTGTCTATGTCCTGGATCACATTGTAGGGCAGCTCATTGTCAGCCTGGCACAACAGCTGAGCTTTGGCAAACGTGGTCCAGCGTCGCTGAAGAGTCCGCTGACCTCCAACATCACTCTGACCCACAAGAACGGGAAAAGGCATCAAGTACAACACAGCACTGCAACCTGCTGTTGTTTTAACCAACAGCGTATTTCAGACACAGCAGTGTGTAGGACCCCGACCCCCTGACCTCCCCCCACCGGATCAAAGCTTCACGATACCTCTGACAGACTTTTTTCAACTTTTGTTTTGCCTGATTGGGCAAGTGGAAAAAACCATTAGTGTTGAACCCTGACAGAGTCTTTATAATAGTAAATGTGTGCATTGAATGTATGATTGTGTGAGTTAAGGGTTAGGGTTAGAGCATAACAATGTGTGCATGAGTGAAAATGCATATGAGAATGAAAATATAAGTACATGAGAAAAGAATGTATTCACGTATTTTGGCTAACAGGCTACCTGTGAGTCATATAACACTCCTGAATTGAGTTAGTACCCAAAAGAACATTTTAATTACCAGATAATTGTAACTCATCTGTGCCACCAAAGAACCAATGTGTGTGTGCAAGTGGTTCTTGCTGAGGCCCATTGTTTTACCCTTACCATGCAGATCTGAGAGACACGAGAAACAATACATTTGTCGATGAAGTCATATTCCCTGCCCACTTCACTGAAGAAGAAGTAGATTTTCTCCTCCTCAGGAATGAAACTGGAGCTGATGAAGGTTGGATCTATAGCAAACAGATGGCAAAGTATTCCCAAGATTTTGAGTTTGTGGAAATATGTAAAATCATTCAAGTAAAACAATATGTTGCCACTTATCCCCACGTTTGTGCCAGTGACACGTTGAGTCCATGCATAGGAGAATGTCAAGGGCATTTGAAAGTTGCCATAACACCTACAGTAAATAGGGAATGTACTTGAGGCATTTTTAACTGATCAGTATCAAGTCGTCTCCAAATCATCAACTCTCCTCCACTTCACTGCACAGCGAAGGCTGAGCCCCGAGTCTCGACAAAACACCACACACCATAAACCATTTCTTGATGTTACTTACATAATTGATGTGCACTCGCGTGTAGAGGTACTGTATCTATGGTACATGGTGTTTCAGCACAGACACAGAACGTTGGAGAGCCGATGACCACCACACTCAACATGCCACTAGAGGTTCAACAAAAGCACTGCCAGCCAGCAAAAAGCCAATAAGAGTCATTTATTAATGTAATCTGGGCAAAAGATCGGCAGACAATGAAAATAAACATTTAAGAGAATACAATTCATTTAAGTAACTCTGAGAAACACTGAAGGACACTTTTAAAGGGAACGAGAATTCCCTCGGCTGTGCAACAACTTGGCCAACTGGGTTTATTCAGGTCTCTCACCAGTTGTGTTTTTGTTGTCTCTTTTTATTCTCAGTTTTGGAAGTTTATATAACTCAGATGCTCTTTAAAACAATCATCAAGTGCTCAGTAACTGTAAACCACTTTAGTCCAAATCTGTTTAATCGTTAATACAATTATCTTCCCAACTGCGATGACTATCATAGGTTTAAACACACTCACCCTCCAGCCATCCTAATGTATCATCCAGCTTCAGGTCCACACGCCGGCCCTCACCGAGGTGGCGGGAGATGACTGGCCGGTTCCCCCTGTAGTCTGCCACCGTCCCCGTATAAAGCTCTCCATCTGAGAAACAGAAGACCACTTAGCACACTACTAAAGAGAAACACTGAATATGACCACAACAATGATAAGCCATGCCCCTTTAATATTACAGGTGGTCTCTGATGTCATGCTGTCAGTGGCCCAACTGGGAACATCTGTACGACATCATTCTCCAAATGGCAAACTAAAATAAGTTAGTTTTGATTAGTGACGTTTCATTTTCCCTCGATAACATGAGGAATCCGTCATTGCTCATATTATTATGTCGTCCATCATTTTTAAATGTAATGACTCGCATTGCATTAATAATCGTGCATATCGGGCAATCCTCAATTCCTTCCCTCGCCTCGCATCTTAGTCCCTCCCACCCACAGGAAATTCAAGCGAAAGAGGCAAGGAAGGGAGAATAGGAGAGAGGAGACGAAGCAACAGGCAGTTAAACAACATCCCTCAGAAACCCTCAGAGACCTTCAGAGACCCTCAGAGACCTTCAGAGACCTTCAGAGACCCTCAGAAACCCTCAGAGACCCTCAGAAACCCTCAGAAACCCTCAGAAACTCTCAGAGACCCTCAGAGACCTTCAGAGACCTTCAGAGACCCTCAGAAACCCTCAGAAACCCTCAGAAACTCTCAGAGACCCTCAGAGACCTTCAGAGACCTTCAGAGACCCTCAGAAACCCTCAGAAACCCTCAGAGACCCTCAGAGACCTTCAGAGACCTTCAGAGACCCTCAGAAACCCTCAGAAACCCTCAGAAACCCTCAGAGACCCTCAGAAACCCTCAGAAACCCTCAGAGACCCTCAGCTCCTTTAAATCCAGATTGAAGACTTTTCTGTTTGCTGTTGCCGTTAATTGAACAAGATTCAAGGATATTAATTCATTTCTGCATCTCACTACTGCATTTTATTTATTCAACAGCACTGCAACTTTTATTCTATTTTGTTAAGCTTTTTATGTTTTAATGAATGTTCTTAATTGTTTTTAAATCTAGTTTTCTTTTGCATTATGTGTTGATGCTTTTAATGTTTTTATGTGAAGCACTTTGAATCCTTATTGTTGAAGTGTGCTGTACAAATAAACTTGCCTTGCCTTGAGTAGCAGTAGTAGCACTAATAATGGTAGAATATTAGAAAAATTATATATAATAATAATAACAGCAGCAGTGAATATAACAATAATAACGTGTGCTGTGGCGTGCGTGCGTGCAAGCGTGCGTGCGTGCGTGCGCTGTGGCGTGCACTGAGGCGAGCTGCGCTGTGGCGTGCGTGCGTGCGTGCGTGCGTGCGTGCGTGCGCTGTGGCGTGCGTGCGTGCGTGCACTGTGGCGTGCGTGCGTGCACTGTGGCGTGCGTGCGTGCGCTGTGGCGTGCGTGGGTGCGCTGTGGCGTGCACTGAGGCGAGCTGCGCTGTGGCGTGCGTGCGTGCGCTGTGGCGTGCGTGCGTGTGCTGTGGCGTGCACTGAGGCGAGCTGCGCTGTGCCTCCTGCACGTTGGCCTGCGGTCGGATTCAATAAACACTGTCCAGTATGAATGAAGTGGACTCACTTGTGGAGTTATGGATTTGCAGTTTATGATGAAGGATTTCAGATCAGGAGAACAGTGCGGCAGAATCACTGTCATGTCGTTACACCAGACACTGGTGGAGTAAAAGCAGATTTCTCCATCCACAATCCGCTCTGAACAGCTGGAGGTCTGCCAGCTGGAGGAGCCAATGATGAAGTCTCTCCAGTAGCTGAAGTGTGTCCAGTTTGTTGCACAGTGACCGAACGTTGGAAAGAAATATGCCCGGCAGCGGTGTGAGGGGCGTTTCACTGCATGAGTAAAGGTGAGCGCACCTTTGACTACAATGTCCAGTCATTCTACAGATGTTAAGATACAGATGGAAGTTAGTCCGCTGGACTTTTTCCCTGTTTAACGTAAGAGCTCATCTCTGGTGAAAAAGCTCTGCTGCTCTGTTTCTCGTCTGAGAATACAAATGTTTGTCCAGGATATTAAATGGAGCTAACATTCGGCATAAGAAACATCACTCATTCAGAGGTTACAAGAATAAAAAGATCTCTTAAAAGATCCAAAACAATGGCTATATTTGTTACGGATGTCGTCATGCTAAATAAATTAACACAACACTAACAGATCCCATCACCAAATTTATGAACCTGCTTTTATCAAACAGCATGATATCTCATTTCATTGCCACACTGATGATACATCAGAATTAGCCAAATTATCTTCTCTGCATAATTACCTAGCTGCAGTTAAGGATCTGATGTCTCATAAATGTATTCTCAGCTCAACTCCAAAACATTTATCTCAATCTCAATCTTGAGTCCAATGTTAAAAAACTAGCTCAGTCTTGTTTTTCCACTTGATAAATATTGCTAGCATTACATTGTTATACAGATCCATGAGTTTTTGTAGCTCATGCTGCAACCCACCTCATTTCTTTTGCATTTCTTACATTTAATGAACTTCAAATTCATTTAAAATATAATTGGTTCATGCTTTTATCACATCTTGTCCGTATTATTGTAATGCTGTGTTTACATGCCTTGGCTTAAACGCTGCTGCCACACTCGCATGATCATTTCTCCCCCATTTTAGCTTCACTTACTTCTTGTCCATTTTAGAGTTGATTTTAAAATATTAATCTAGACTTTTAAGGCCCTGCACAGTATGTCATTAAGCTACCTGGCTGACCTTTTGAATTATTACTCAGCAGATTATTGCCTGAGGTCCTTTGAACAGGCACTGTTACCTATTCCCTGGTCAAGGCTGAAAACCAAGGGGGAAGTGGCATTTGAAGTGCCACGACCCTTTGGAATAGCCTACTTGAGGAACTAAGTCTAGAATGCCGTCTTTTAAATCATCCTTTCAACTCTAAAAGTTAACATTTTATTCTCGCAGATGTACCACTGCATCACCTACCTACGATGATAGCAGTGTTGCGTTGGAAGGGGTCATAGGGGCAGCGACCTCTTCCTTCATCAGCCTTGAGACTCATTGTTAACGTCTCTGAATTCTGGACAGAAAAGAGGAAGAAGTCCAGCTGACATCTTACTTAATAAAGATGTACTGAAAAATCAAATCACATCACGTTAAATGCAACTCACTGCTTTTACAGAGAATAGGATTTTGCACTCCTTAAACAGAGAGCATTATCACAATGTTAAACACATCAAATGTCTGCGTGAACAAACTTACAATGTATGTGCAGCGTGGACTGAAGGCAAATGTTCCACAGGCATAGATGTGGGTGGTGTTTAAGAACTGCAGTACACGAATGAAATTGGGGCAGTCAGTCTAGAAAAAAGAGACAAAGGACATCAATTCAGATGTTTCAGTAAAACCAAAAGTAGAGCAATGATTGGATTGAGTAAATCTCTTGTCAAAGTATGCTTCATACAAAGTAAACAGTTATCATACATGTCAAACATAAACACCAACTTCCTTGTGTTTATTCTGCTGATTAAAGGAAATGTAAATGGTTGCTGTATGTTACCGACAGCTTTGACTTGTTTGGTTGGTACCCGAACTTAACAAGATATATGTTGATCCTTGGAGGGTAATTAGTTCCCAGTATCATTACAAATCCACTACTTGCCATGTTCTTGCCTTTCATGGAACATTGCTCAATGTCTTTCTCTGAAGGGCTCCAGTCCAGCTGAAAGAAGAGCAGCTGAGATTTACATCTTTACCACGATAAAAACGTCACATCACATTACATGTTCCATTACAAAGCTATAGTTATTGCTCAGGGTGGTGGTGTGGTGGTGGTGGGGGGGGGGGGGGGGGGGGGCTCAGCCTTAGAGATAGGGTAAGGAGATGAGTTTCCTCCGTGGGGGGCCGGGCTCAGCCTTAGAGATAGGGTAAGGAGATGAGTTTCCTCCGTGGGGGGGCGGGCTCAGCCTTAGAGATAGGGTAAGGAGATGAGTTTCCTCCGTGGGGGGCCGGGCTCAGCCTTAGAGATAGGGTAAGGAGATGAGTTTTCTCCGTGGGGGGGCGGGCTCAGCCTTAGAGATAGGGTAAGGAGATGAGTTTTCTCCGTGGGGGGGCCGGGCTCAGCCTTAGAGATAGGGTAAGGAGATGAGTTTCCTCCGTGGGGGGCCGGGCTCAGCCTTAGAGATAGGGTAAGGAGATGAGTTTTCTCCGTGGGGGGGCGGGCTCAGCCTTAGAGATAGGGTAAGGAGATGAGTTTTCTCCGTGGGGGGGCGGGCTCAGCCTTAGAGGTTTTCAGAGCATGTCCAACTGGGAGGAGACCCCGGGGAAGAACACGCTGGAAGGATTATATCTCACAGCTGGCCTGGGAACGCCTCGTTACCCCCCCGAATGAGCTGGCGAATGTTGCGGGTGAGAGGGAAGCCTGGGTCCGGGGTCGGGTCTGCTGCCACCGTGACCCGACCCCGGATAAGCAACTGATAATGGGTGGATGGATGGAAAATCAAAATCTAAGAAAAGTGATTAGTAACGTAATAATTGTATAACTTTACGTTATCAATGGTTGCTCCCCCACCTTACTCCTCAGTATGATGGAATCCTTGTAGCTAACATCCAGTGCTAATACAGTATCCCGGGCTCCTACATAAAGCATGTCTCCATCCTCACTGAGCAGCAGTGTGGTGGTGTTGCTGACATCATGGCTACTGAAGCGGGTGAGATGTCTTCCAGGTATACCTGTTGTTTCACAGCAGTGAATACTGAGATTAGGTTATTTCATTCAATTCAAAACCACAGACAATTAAAATAGTCTACAATCTGCTCATTTGCATCAGAATTAATTGTCCACATGTCAAACAACCCTGCATATGTCACAGAAGTAGGATGTGTTCATATTCGCTGGAAAATCATTATCAGTCAATGATGAATAACACAGACAAACAATATTACCATTATAAATAAAATATATACATTTACCAGGTGCAATACCTTGTTTGCACAATATTACATCCTACTGATTCTGCTCTTTAAATCTGTTATGATGTAGATTATTCCTGATAATCAATTCCAAAGTTGAGAAACCTCGCTTTATAAGTGTAAAAACTGCTCTGCAGTATATCTGTGTCTCATAAGGCTTATAACTGAACTTGTTGATTTGTTTTTCCTCTTCTAACCTGTACCTTAATCACCAACACGGTGCTATCATCAGTCTAAAAATGACAAAACAAAATGTGATGTCTACTTAATTGACTAAACCTGCACTGTTAACAATACTACTTTTAAGTGTGTGCCAACAGGATACATTTTACTCACCCATAGGAAAAGAGACTCTGGGGGTCAGTTTGGTCAGACATGGGCTCAGAAAACCTAGAAAGGCCACAGTGAGGGACAGCAGGCTGGGAGTATCCATTACAGTAGGAATGAGGAGTCTGATCTTAATTACATCCAAGGTCAGAGGTTAAATGACCATCCAGACTGTCAAATACTTGTTAGGAGCCACAAACGTTGCTTTCTAGAGCAGATCATCACTGGATCTAAGATAGGCACACAGACAGAGAAACAGACAAAAAGACCCTCAGGTAAGTTATGTATGCAAGAATATTGTCAGATTGGACATTTTTGTTACAGCGTTCCCAATGGCACATTTCCATCATTCAATTCAATTCAGTTTATTGTGTATTGCCCAATATCACAAATTACAAATTGTCCTCAGAGGGCTTTACAATCTGTACACATACGACATCCCTGACCTTTGACCTCACATCGGATCAGGAAAAACTCCCAGAAAAAACCCTTTCAGGGAAAACCAGAGGAGGATCCCTCTCCCCGGATGGACAGAAGCAATAGATGTCATGTGTACAGAATGAACAGCATTACAGAGTTACATAAACACATTACATGAATATGACAGAAATGTATGAATAATTAGTAGTAGGTATGGACCACGATCCAGACCTCCACAATCCATGAAACAGAAGGAGGTAGAAAGGAGAGGGCATCAGCAGGGGCCCTTTGAGGCAGGAGGCATCGCAAAAGAGGCCAGACCAATGAGGCCAGGCCTTTGAGGCAGGAGGCACAGAGAAGGAGGCAGGGCCATTGGGAAGGAGGCCAGGTCATGTGTCCATAAGTAGAGAGAGAAGAGTGGAACACTGTGGTACATGGCCTGTTAGTAAAGACAAGTATCTTAAGGCAAGCTCCTTAAGATATGATGGTGCATCACCAATCAAGGTGATGAGAAGAATGTATTACATTAGTAAGGTGCAACTGTGGCTCAGTGGTTGGGTATAGCAGGTCCGACCTTCAATTAGTGGATCAGCGGTTCGATCTCCGGCTCTACTAGCCCTGGTCGATGAGCCGTTGAGCAAGACACTTAACCCTGAGTTGTTCCCTGTAGCTGTTCTACGGTGTATGAATGTAACATGATTGTAAGTCGCTTTGGATAAAAGCGTCAGCTAAATGTAATGTAATGTAATTAGGACGCTGAAGAAGCGTCAGCTCCAAATCAATAACAGGCAATGAAGGGGCCTTTCTCATTTCCCAATGTTGTGCCTCCTCATCTCCTCAATCCTTCAATTTGTGATACAGAAATTGATCTCAGAGCTCCATCTTGAAGGACAGCCCAATGCGTCACACTCTTTAATGCAACGGGTGCCGGGAGGTGTTGATCGCCCTAGTTGGAGGCACCTGGGCCTCCACGTATAAAGCTCCGCCTTTCTGGTGGCAAGAGCTCTCTTCGCTTCTGTGCGTTATTATTTTGTTCCCATCCATGCAACATCCATTTCTTACACTGCACTCAGCACTGTAAGAAGACATCCACCTACACCACTGAATTTATTGATGATCAAATCCCATCATTCCCTAGTTGTTGAAGGGGAGTTCACTATTCGTTGCGTTGATTTTGAGCACACTGACAGTGTTGAGAACTTCTTTGCTTCTCCCTCAGAGAAGGGTTTAGATCTCTTCACTAAAGAGCAACTGCTGAAAATAATTAGATGTGGAGAGGTGTTCTGTGGTGAAGAATCCTGTTCTTTTGCATACGTCAGTTAGCAGAAAGTAACAAACTCAGCTGAAGCAGCGGCACTCGCTTACGTGCTGACGCACAGAGGCGGTATGGAGATTATCACAGGGTTGCTAATGGTAACAGAGACATTAGTGCTGCCGGTGGCGGGGAGTCATTTGGCCTGCATGGTAAAACTTCTCCAGTTAAAGGTAATGTAGAACATAATTGTAATTATTGTCACAAACGGGAAGGTAGATCATTTGTTGAGGCTTCAGCCTAAAAATGTTGCTTCTCGTTTCCATAGTAAGGGTGTTGGTTTAGCGGCACCGGTTCTGCACGTCAACACTCCGGTCGGTCTTGACTTGCATGTAAAAGACTCTGGTTCGGTGAGTTTGGATCCCTACCTGACAGTTATTCATAAAGCTGTTGTGTCCATGATAGGAAGTGGGGTAAAGGTGCCAGTGAGTATTTTGAGGGACAGGGGCTTTTGACTCTTTCATTCAGGCTGGAGTTCTTCCCTTGTCCAAGGAGTCTGAGACAGGAGACTGCGTTCCTGTTCGTGGGATGGATTTAAATCTTCTGTTACTTCCTTTGCACAAAGTAATGCTCAACTGTGATTTGTTCCAGAGTGGAGCTGGCTGTGCGCCCAGCTTTTCCAATCATGGGGATTTCTGTCATCCTGGATAACGATTTGGTTGGTGCATGTGTCTGGACTCCGGTGGTGTCACCTGTGCCACTGAGTTCGGAACCAGGTGAAGAGAAACGGTTATTTTCTTCAGGATTTGCTGTTGGTGAGAAAGTGGATGCAGCACAGTGAGAGTTGTGTTGGGGAGCCGGTGTTTCAGATAGTTTTGCCTGTTACCCGTCAGTCGGTGCTAAAAGTGGCTCATGATGAGTCTGGGCACTCTGGTGTGACCAGACATATGACCGCGAAGGCACTTCTTTTGGCCTCTTGTGAAAAAGTTTCTCCAAGTTTAAAAAAACCTGCCATATATGCCAGCTGACTGACAAACTGAACCAGACGTTAAAACCTCTGCCGCTGTACCCGATTCCAGTGACCAGCCAACCATTTGAGCATTTGGTTCTCCACTGGTCTGGGGCACTGGTTCTCCACTGTTCTGGCAGTGGTTCTCCACTGTTCTGGCAGTGGTTCTCCACTGGTCTGGGGCACTGGTTCTCCACTGTTCTGGATGTGGTTCTCCACTGGTCTGGGGCACTGGTTCTCCACTGTTCTGGATGTGGTTCTCCACTGGTCTGGGGCACTGGTTCTCCACTGTTCTGGCTGGGACCCACCATCACCCCTGAATGACAAGCCGAGACCCAGATCGAGGAACATTTTAAACTTTTTAAAGATAGTGCAGTTTGAACCTGAGATAGTTCAGAATATCACAGTATGCACAACACAACTAGTTATAAATATTCCCTTTTACAGTCAATTATAAACCAAAAAGTGCATCTTAAGGACACAATGTAATACAACATACATAACTATTCAGTAACTTCAGACGTAGAAAAATGCGCCTCATTCACGCACGCTGAATTTTTTAACACGGGCGAAACATTTTGGACTGCAGCAGTACTCACTGTCACATTTAACAGCTGACTATTGCTGTGCAGCTCTTCTGCTGCTGGAAATCTATAGGCCATATATCAACTTCACATGCATGCTTATAAGCAGCATGTCACACATGTTGACAGACACAGGTACAATGTATAAGGTATAACATCTGTCACTAGCCCCCATGTTTTGTCCACACTCCACTAACACATCAGTAACAAACACACTTGTGTGAGTGTGTGTGTGTGTGTGTGTGTGTGTGTGTGTGTGTGTGTGTATACCTTTACTATAACAACAAAGCCTCAGAGCCTCCTCCCATCTCCCATCCGAAGGTCCAGCAGGCAGGGCAGCCACACACATTACAGCCATCTAAACCCTGAAGCTGTTTATCTTCCTCTCGATGTGTTGATTGAATGTAATCAGGAAGGCTGGTCTGTTTGAATTTGTACCTTCTCCAGCTATGTTGTTATGTTTATTTCTGTGCATACATTGAGAGTAACACAAATGTGTACTTGGCCAATGAAGCTGACTGTTATAGTTTTGATTGAGCAAATGACTACATTTAATGTCAAAATGATGCACTGCCATTGTGTTTTGATATGACAAACTATGTAGGCTCGTGGTCTATGCCTACTACTCATTATTCATACATTCTGTCATATTCATTGAATGTTTATGTAACTCTGTAACGCTGTTCATTCTGTACACATGACATCTATTGCTTCTGTCCATCCGGGAGAGAGATCCTGATCCGATGTGAGGTCAAAGGTCAAGGATTTTGTATGTGTACAGATGTGCCCTCGGGACGTCTGTAACGCTTGTTCTCGCTCCTCCACGTCAGAGACGGGCGACACCGAGCGGCCGGGTACGAGAGGCCGTATAACGGAGACACTTTTGCCTGAACTCGCTCCCACATTCCACCCACAGCCTCTACAGATGAAGTGACATAAATCCATTTTCACAGGATCATTTGAACACTAGCTTCTGTATTCCGTTCTGCGCTTTCTGAAAACTGATATTTGTAATTTGGTAGCTGCCAGTTTTGAACCTCTGCCTGATGTCTGGACCCTCGGTCTGCTTCATGTATCGTGCACCTTCCACTAAGGCCATATACACCTTCATTAAATCACTGCCCTGACTTCACCATTCTGTAATACAGTAATCTGTCAAACATATTTTGCAAGTCTACTATATACACTTCAAAGGTACAATACAAAAGTACTAAACTAATAATAATACATCCATATGATCTACTAATAAACCTTAGCTTTGTGTTCTATTATATCTCTTTAAACCCCCTGATCGACATAATTCCTTTAAATAGAATCTTTTCACTCATTATGAAAATAGCTAGATTGAGATATGTATGTGTATATATTATATATGTAATATAGCAGAGAACATGCTTTTAAAGAGAAAAGGGTAGTTGTCAGTGAGTTATCTGTATATGTACCTGTCAGGTATCTTGTCGTTTACTTGATTTTCATCTTGATATTTTGCTGTAGAATCTCCTGATTTTTGGCTCCACAGTCGGTCTCCCACCAGGTTATCTCCTCTACTCAGTCTCCGTCAAATGGAAAAACGCTATTTCTGCAGAATTGGCAAACCATATTGCCATGAGCGATAACTTCCACACTGAGGATGTTGCTTGCTGAGACGGTCCATTCTCGGTTCTTATGAAAGCCACTTTTATCCAGCTCCAGCTTTGAGTTCCTCTGTTGGTCAAAATGCGTGTTTTATCTGCCATGCCACACCACCACAGAATTCAGCAATAATTCCAGTACCAAATTAAGGTTTAAACTACGGCATGTCAAATTAGAATTGGTCATAGATGGGCTTCATCGTGAGTGCAGCAGCTACAGGAGTGGTTAAGATGGCTAATGAGGAGAAAAGAAGATTGGACAGGATTAGCAGTGACCTGGAAACAACCATGTGGTAACAGGCTTTACACCTCCCAGTGTCAAACATGAAGCTGCTGAGCAATGAGTATGTCACGACCAGTAGCTGTCCGTCATCTGCTTCATGGTGGCTTTACAGACCACTGACTACAACAACATGGCAGTGACATTTTAGAAGGTGATGTTACTGGTCAATCTTTGTCAGACAACAAATACTCAGAGGCAACTAATGTGTGCAACAACTGCTGCGTACATGTGACGAGTGTGCGTCCCTGAGTGACGTAGAGGCGCCGAATTTAGCTCTGGTAGCGATAGTGACCTGTCAATCACAAGGTAGCCCCGCCCTGAAGAACCAATTATGGGCAGATAGGAATCCAAACAAAGTGACACAGCAACTTGACTGAAGTTTAAAGCCACAATGTTAAAGGAAAGACTGGCAAACAAACATATAGCTAGCTAACGTTTGCTCACGCTGACAGTGGCAGGTGAGTGGTATGGAGGTGAAGCCTGTGAACCCTAAACTCCTGGAGGGCAACAGGCGGTGGAATACAGCGGAGAGGAGATGGATCCACCGACTGGGACCATAGACCCTCACGGGCTAAGCAAAAAATACTCACACCCAGTCCCACTTTTTCTTTCTTTTCAGCCGTACCTCCACTCTGGGAGTCATTTATTTGAGATATATATTTTATATATATGTGATTTAATCCTTTTATGCATGCTTTTTCTATAAATATCGTTTATATTGTATGTTCTAAAACGTGTTATTGTTAATTTATTCAATTCAATTCAATTCAGTTTATTTTGTATTGCCCAAAATCACAAATTACAAATTTTCCTCAGAGGGCTTTACAATCTGTACACATATGACATCCCTGACCTTTGACCTCACATCGGATCAGGAAAAACTCCCCAAAAAAAACCTTTCACAGGGAAAAAAGGGAAGAACCCTTCAGGAGAGCAACAGAGGAGGATCCCTCTCCCCGGATGGACAGAAGCAATAGATGTCATGTGTACAGAATGAACAGCATTACAAAGTTACATAAACACATGAATATGAAAATGTATGAATGGAACTCCAATCCATGAAAGGAGGTAGAGAGGAGGGGGCGGGGCATCAGCAGGGCCAATGCGGGAGGCCGGCTCACCAGGCATCAGACACCTCCAGGTCCAATGGACCCTATGAGACGTGAAGTCACAACGACTACGGGGAGGAAGCAGAGTTAATAAGGTGCAATGGAGAGATGTAAATTCATCCATAAGGAGAGAGAGAAGAGGAGATAGGTGCTCAGTGTATCCTAAAACATCCCCCAGCAGCCTATAAGCCTATAGCAGCATATCAAGGGGCTGGACCAGGGCAAACCTGATTCAGCCCTAACTATAAGCACTATTAAAGAGGAAAGTCTTAAGTCTATTCTTGAATGAGGTGACTGTGTCTGCCTCCCGGACTGAAAGTGGAAGCTGGTTCCATAAAAGAGGAGCTTGATAACTGAAGGCTCTGGCTCGCATCCTACTTTTTAGGACTCTAGGAACCACAAGTAGCCCCGCATTTAGTGAGCGCAGCTCTCTAGTGGGGCAATATGGTACTACAAGCTCCTTAAGATATGATGGTGCATCACCAATCAAGGCTTTGTAGGTGAGGAGAAGAATTTTAAATGTGATTCTTGATTTTACAGGGAGCCAGTGCAGAGCAGCTAATACAGGAGTCATGTGATCTCTTTTCTTAGTTTTTGTGAGTACACGAGCTGCAGCATTCTGGATCAACTGGAGGGATTTAAGAGACTTATTAGAGCAGCCTGATAATAAGGAGTTGCAGTAATCTAGTCTGGAAGTAACAAACGCGTGAACCAGCTTTTCTGCATCTTTTTGGGACAAGATGTGCCTGATTTTTGAAATGTTACGTAGATGAAAAAATGCAATCCTTGAGATTTGTTTAACATGGGAGTTAAAGGACAAGTCTCGGTCAAAGATAACTAGAGATTCTTTACAGTGGTGTTGGATGCCAGGGCAATGCCATCTACAGAAACCACATCACCAGATAATTGATCTCTGAGATGTTCAGGGCCAGTAAAATAACTTCAGTTTTGTCTGAGTTTAACATCAGGAAGTTGCAGGTCATCCAAGGACATCTGATTGGCTATAGATAAAACCTCATGCAATACATTCTATTCTCTGATGAAGCATATCATCTTGATTGTTGTTGTTGATTCTGTCAGACAAGTCTTGATGTGGATGTTTGAGTTCAGTATCTGTACTTTCAATATCACATACTGGATATTAAATTGCATTAAATTATACAAATGCATTTAGTAAACCGTTCTGTTTTTTAGTTGGAGCAGTCGGCTGGAACAGTCATTTTATTATTCACTGACACATCTGCATAATCTTCTGTAAGCTACATATTCAGTAAACAATAATATAATATTATAATTATATAATAATAATTCACAATCTCTTCACTTCAGCTGCTCCACAGACAAACCATGCTGAAAGCCTGTGGATTTACTCTTATTGTCGTTCAGCTTTCTTTGGCAGCAGGAATGAATGTTGGTAAGATTATCACACTTGTCCACAAGCTTTAGTTTGAACTAGATGCTATAGTGCTGCTGTTTGAATGCATATCTTTGTATGTGGCATTTTGCTGAAGTCTGTCAGGAAAAGGAAATTAGTCACATTTTTAATGGTAGTATATCCATATTTAATGAGCTAGCGACAAGTTTTTCATTGGGCTGTTTTGACACCAATATTTGTCCGAATATGCTCATGCTTTACAACGCATGAGCATATTCGGGTCATTACTCTTATCATCACCAGGCATCATTTTACACTAACTGCCTAAAAAGCATTGGAATGAGATTCAGACAATAGCTTTCATCTATGAGTTCCTTTGACAGGTCGGAGTGTTCAGAGGACTCCATTGGCTCTAATCCAGGAAACAGGTGAGACACCACATGATGGGAGGGGAAACAGCTGCATACTATAACATTGAGTTAATGTCTTTGATATACTTTACATATTTGTACTAATACATACCTGTACTAAAACTATTTGATCGGTCACCATCAGAGTTATAGGGACAATATATCTTTTTAAATCATATCAGACCTCTGTCCCTGTATATTGTTTAACTGTTCCAGAGTAATATGTTGATACAAATATCTCACCAACTATAACATGTGTCCAATCAAACTAATTTTGTCCCTGTCACTGGCTTTCATTGGAAATTAAAAAGGTGTTTAGAGGGCATGTTACAATTCCTACTAATTTAAGTTAGTGCATTGATGTTATTGATGTTGTCTCGTTATACACCTATATCACTTATCAATTTCCAGGGAATATCTTCGGAGGATTCCACCAAGGTTTGACCCACTCCACCCTGATCCTGGAGGCACTGGAAAGTGGCCAACATACAGAAACACCAAGTCAAAACTAATGAGCGCAATTAACAAAAGAGTAGATTTGTGGTTTAGAGGATCTCAGATTTTGTCTGAATTGTGTCAAATGATAACTGAATCCTGGAATCCTGTTTTTCACGTACTGTGTTCCATTGATCAGACAGTACCTGCTTGTGTTGGAGGTACGTGTCTCATTAAGGTGGCCATCCCAGTACATTTGACTCAGGCAGACAGTTTTACTTTTGGACATGACACATTTGAGACAGAAATGATGTGTAACTTACAACCTATGACCTTTGGGGAAGGAGTTTACATTAAAAACAGCCACCAGACAATAGTTATTATGGAAGAGGACCCTGCCGTGATTGAGGCAGCCACTTACCTCTTTGAGAGGCATCTCACTGTATCAACTTTGCTGACGTACCAGAAGGGACTGCTACATATGCTCAAGGGAAGCCATTCCTTTTCTACTCAAAATCATGATGTCATACTGGTTGGCCATGGCAGCAATGGTGCCAATGGAACAGTCCAGCTAGCTGCTTATGGCCCAGAAGAACTTGCAAGATTTGTGTCGACCTTCAAAAATGAAAGCACTTTTGGTCATTTTGGCACCATCAGCCTCATCAGCTGCTGCAATTGCTCCGGTCTCAGTGTGGAAACTCAGCTGCACATACACAACTCCTTCCTGTCTGGTAGTTCTGATGGAGAAATAATGACTCGGACTGACAGAGTCTGGAGGTCCCATGACCACAGCAGAGAGTTATTGCTGAACTAGACCAAAGAGGTGAGCTGCTTTTGAAAGTGGAACTTGGCTGTTTTCTGATTATGAAGGAAAGGTTTTGTATCTCCAGACACTGGAGTGGCCAAATCACCCTCAAATGTCCGTTCCAATGGAGCTGCGCAAAAAGTACCCTTCTATAGATTGCCTAGAGGGACTTACTTGGAGCTTATTCTTTGAAGAGAATGAAAGAAGGCGTGCTCCCGATTACAACCCAGACAAAAGACTCCAGAAAGCAATTTGGCTTATAAAGCCAGAATCAGAAGAAAACAATATTGTTTTAAAGCATATCAATAACATTCAGGATCTACTTGTGGAGATACGATACAATGCCAAAGAGGAAGTTGCATCAGACCTTTTACTACGTTCTTAATGATTGCATTTACAAAGTACACAGGACAAATCTAAATGTAAGTCTGGCAGGCAAGTTCATCAACACTGACAATCAAGCTGACATTGAATATTTCCATGATCATTTCAGTGAGCAGCTAGGTGAGTTTTCTCTGCAGGAGCTGAGACATGGTCTCAAAGCATCCAAATTCAATGGTTTCTGTCGCCAGACTTTCTAATTCCAGCAGTGTAACTACAACTGTGAAAGATGGGGTCGCTACTTCATGGCTGCAATATTTTCATCATCTGTGTGTAACTTCAGAACCTTTTCGCTTTTCCTTATGAGTGTCATAGGTTGTGAAGTAGGCCGCTCACGGGGGACTGACAGCCCCCAGTGTACAGCATATGTTGGAGTAGACCACCCCATGGTGACTGACCAACCCTGGCCTGAGCATCTGCAACGAGGATCCTATGGCTGTACCGTTGATAACTATGGAATGGCACCGCGGAACAGACAGATTTGGTTGGATCAGATTGTTGCAAAGGAAAATGTCCTGTACATCAAATCCAAACAGCTGATGAATTCTGTCGACCATGACGAGCAAACAGAGCTGGACATCTTTGGAAGAGTTAAAGTCATGAACAAGTATGTGTTCTCATCTTATCTTGAATTCTTTGGAGGTACACCAGAGGGAAAGAAACTCAAGAGAGGATGTACTCCCCCTTTCCATCAGAATTTAAATCTGGATTATTGCGTTTTTGTTGCAGAGTTGGCTTTAGTATTCTTCTATGCAGAAAGATCTGACAGAGATGTTGTATTCTGCCTGATACTGATATGATACATTAATACAGTGCTGCATAATATACTTATACTGCTTCAGCTTTGAGACTGCTTCAAATGTGACTGTTTAAATAGAAAGGCGAGTGGGAATGATCCTGATAATGTACTTAAAGCAATAAAACATAACTTCTCCAGCAGATCCCTCACTTTTTCATATAGACTCTTTAAGAAATATATTTCTTATAAATCAGTAAATGATTAAACAATATCAAATTGCAGTACTAATGATTTATTTGTATGTTTATTACATCATTTTTCTTTAGGTGTCACACAGGTCAGAATACAGAGAATTACAAAATATAAATACATAGAAAATGCAGGCTTGCACAGTGTAAAGCATTACTTGAAGAAACGTAAGGGCACAAAGCACACAATGTAAGGTGTTTAACATGATTAGACATTTAGTATCTACCCAAGGTACACTGTTGTGTTTTGTTACTGACACACACATGGTCAAATTCAGATGATTAGTATCATATATTTATAGACAAGGTTTCACATTTGAAATGGCCATTGCTAAGACAATAACAGATACTGTGAATTGGAGCCAGTTCTGCACAAAGAAAGAAAGAAATTCTAAATGATTTAAAGCTTCTGAAGGTAACCGCGTTCTTCCTCAATGTTTCTAAGGATCAACTCTGTTGGATGATACATGCTCTCATACTTCAAATGGTACTCGTGAATTAGCATTTCTGAAATAGAATAACCGAATAGAAACTGTGGTTTACTAGTGAGATGACAAAGTCTCTATTCTTGTTCTCTCAAATCTTTTCCATTTGATGATAGAACATTTTCAAAAACTGTTAACATGCCAGTTTGAGGTATAATAAAATGTACTTATGAAGTTGGGAATACCAAAACAGAAAGCCGCTCATCCTCCTATTAGTTTGAAGGCACCATGAATCAATATTATACATGGTAAAAAAAGTAACTAAGAGTATGACATTGCCCGATGCCTTTTTCACCAGTTAATTCCCAAATGAGCTCTTGTTGAATTGTCTATTAGGGTTTGAAGGGTTCAATATGCATCAAACTAATTTGATTTACTAATCTGTTTTAAAAAGATAAAGATGATGGAGGGGTCTCTGCCTCTGTCACCCTATAACATGTGCAGGGTTTAGAATCAAAAACTAACTGAAAATAATTCATGATCACCAAATGGCTAGAAATCAATATTATCTGGTACTACATATGAAGATGATTAGATTATTTTAATGTATGGTTGTTGTTGAAATTGTAGTTAAAGTAACATGCAGATTTGGGACAATGTGAGAATTTGAATGTCAACTAGACTGAATTTGAACTTTAACTGATGTAAAGGCAGAGGTGTGATGTAAGATAAAAGATCACAATATAAAAAAATTTTTTATGTTTGAATCAGAAAAGTGTGAAACAGCTTGCTTTATTGTGCTATACTTTGTATTCTGTCCGACACCTGGTTAGGAAAGTGATGTGCATCTTGTTACTTTCTTTAGTCGATCTGTTGGGCTGAGAGTTTGTACTTCACAGGAGGACACAGCTGCATGAGGAGCCCATCTGCTCGCTGAGGAAGTTGTGCTGTTTGGTGGCTACTGACTGGATTAAGTTCCAGAACTGCTTGAAAGAGATGCCCTCGCCGTCACCCACACCCATCTTCCGCAGGATGTCCCCGAACACGTCGTCTGAAGGGATCTGTTTGGTCATCATGAGCAAAGTGAGAACAGGTAGAAATTAATTGTGTGTTCACTGTGAAAGTGAAGGCGCTATCCACTAATCACATATTTACTCCCACCCTAAAGGCATTTTAAAAGCTGTTCCCACATGTCTGTACACATGACATCTATTGCTTCTGTCCATCCTCCTCTGTTGCTCTCCTGAAGGGTTCTTACCTTTTTTCCCTGTGAAAGTTTTAGTTTTTTGGTACTTTATTGAGAACTTATATTACAAACGCACAAAGTACACAGACATAAAACTCAGTGTACTTTAATAATCTTTATAATGTGTTAGTGTACCTTCGTGTAAAGGTTTACGTTACACCGTTAACAGGTTACACATCCGCGACGGCTAAGATAATTGTTGACTCGCCACATCCTGCCTCCTTGAGATCGGCTTTTCTGCTGTTGCCCTTCAAAACAAAAGCTCAACATTGAGCATGAATGGAGAGGGGCTTTCTGCTGTTGCCCTTCAAAACAAAAGCTCAACATTGAGCATGAATGGAGAGTGGCTTTCTGCTGTTGCCCTTCAAAACAAAAGCTCAACATTGAGCATGAATGGAGTGGCTTTCTGCTGTTTGTCTAGTTCCAGACGCATTTTTGAAGAAAAAAACCCCTGAGGATTAGTTACACTTAAAAAACGCCTTTTGTCAAAGTGAGTTGGGCAAAACAGCACAGGTGATCAAATGTACGTAAATAACAGGAACAAATTATTCAATGCAGACATCAAGCTCTTTCTCTGCTGTTGAATGATGAGGGGAAAATGATATGCTTCATTATAATTAAAAAACGCTCATATCAACCTTTCATCTGCCTGTGTCCGTTCCTAAAACATCTACTGGCATCAAGACAGAAAGGTGGCGGTAGATGAGTGCTGCGAAAGTCCTTTCAAGGAATACTCAACCAAAAATATAGGTCTTGAATATCAAACACTCCCGGTAGGCTTGAAGTGTGGCTCTGAAAAGCGTGTATCTTGCTATTTGCAAAGGAAGGCAGTCTTAAATGCACTATTGTTAAAAGTGATTCCAATGGTGACCCAATTTCAACACTTAACATCCACATACAACATAATAACCACACTTAATTAATAGCTATTTCACTTGTGGCAAACACATATTTCCCATACATAAATTATGCAAGCCACAAATATTAGAGCCAATTTTCAGACCTAAAGGGATGTTGACATTCAAATAACACATTTTAAAAACGTATAATACTTTAACAAACCTTGATTGTGTATTAAATCCAAACGTGGATGATGTTTAACTGAGCCTATATGATATATAGGTTGTATGTGTGTGTGCATGAGGCCTGTGGGACCTTTGTGTGAGGTGAGAAATATGAGGTGCAATGCCAGACCAAAATGCTGTAGTCAATAGCAGGCCCAGCGGGAGCACATGGACACTGCCAGCAGTTTTACCTTGACCAGATTAGACATCTGGGAGGACAAAAGACCTTTGAATTCATCGGTTTTCAGAGTTGGAGCATTGTCAGCTGAAGCAGAGTGGAACTGGGTGACCAGCGTGTTGATGGCCTTCTCCAGGTCTGAATGCTGGCGAGAAGAAACAGTCGGAAGACAAATGAAATAGGAAGGTCAGCATACTGGTGACTTTGATCAGGGGCATTGCCCTCTGAAAGATTTTGCCCAAATCTCTGTGTCTGCACAC
Source organism: Cyclopterus lumpus (assembly GCF_009769545.1). Taxonomy (NCBI): domain Eukaryota; kingdom Metazoa; phylum Chordata; class Actinopteri; order Perciformes; family Cyclopteridae; genus Cyclopterus; species Cyclopterus lumpus. Next base: position 852,011 of record NC_046976.1, on the reverse strand, counting down.
AAATAAATGAGAATCCAAAATAATCTTCCAACCTAAAAAGGACAAAAAAAGAATTTAGCATTGTTTTTACGAACAGACTATTGAGCACTAGGGTTGGAAATGTGTGTGTACTCACAACAACTAAGAAAAGAGATCACATTACTTCTGTATTAGCTTCTCTGCACTGGCACCCTGTAAATTCCAGAATCAAATTTAAAATCCTTCTCACCTACAACGCCTTGATTGGTGATGCACCATCATATCTTAAGGAGCTTATTAGTAGCATATTAACCCACTAGAGAGCTCATAGTACCCCACTAGGTTATAGTGAGTCGGCCTCCTGTCATGGACCTTGCTGATGCGCCCTGCCCCCCCTTCTCTCTACCGCCTTCTGTTTCATGGATTGTGGAGTACATACATTCTGTCATATTCATGTAATGTGTTTATGTAACTCTGTATCGCTGTTCATTCTGTACACATGACATCTATTGCATCTGTCCATCAGGTGTATAGTTAAGGCTGGCTCAGGTGTATAGTTAGGTTTGGTTCAGGTTTATGTTAGGGTTGGCTCAGGTTTATGTTAGGGTTGGCTCAGGTTTATGTTAGGGTTGGCTCAGGTTTATGTTAGGGTTGGCTCAGGTTTATGTTAGGGTTGGCTCAGGTTTATGTTAGGGTTGGCTCAGGTTTATGTTAGGGTTGGCTCAGGTTTATGTTAGGGTTGGTTCAGGTTTATGTTAGGGTTGGCTCAGGTTTATGTTAGGGTTGGCTCAGGTTTATGTTAGGGTTGGCTCAGGTTTATGTTAGGGTTGGCTCAGGTTTATGTTAGGGTTGGCTCAGGTTTATGTTAGGGTTGGCTCAGGTTTATGTTAGGGTTGGTTCAGGTTTATGTTAGGGTTGGCTCAGGTTTATGTTAGGGTTGGTTCAGGTTTATGTTAGGGTTGGCTCAGGTGTATAGTTAGGTTTGGCTCAGGTTTATGTTAGGGTTGGCTCAGGTTTATGTTAGGGTTGGTTCAGGTTTATGTTAGGGTTGGCTCAGGTTTATGTTAGGGTTGGCTCAGGTTTATGTTAGGGTTGGCTCAGGTTTATGTTAGGGTTGGCTCAGGTTTATGTTAGGGTTGGCTCAGGTTTATGTTAGGGTTGGCTCAGGTTTATGTTAGGGTTGGTTCAGGTTTATGTTAGGGTTGGCTCAGGTTTATGTTAGGGTTGGCTCAGGTTTATGTTAGGGTTGGCTCAGGTTTATGTTAGGGTTGGCTCAGGTTTATGTTAGGGTTGGCTTAGGTTTATGTTAGGGTTGGCTCAGGTTTATGTTAGGGTTGGCTCAGGTTTATGTTAGGGTTGGTTCAGGTTTATGTTAGGGCTGGCTCAGGTTTATGTTAGGGTTGGCTCAGGTTTATGTTAGGGTTGGCTCAGGTTTATGTTAGGGCTGGCTCAGGTGTATAGTTAGGGTTGGCTCAGGTTTATGTTAGGGCTGGCTCAGGTGTATAGTTAGGGTTGGTTCAGGTTTATGTTAGGGTTGGCTCAGGTTTATGTTAGGGTTGGCTCAGGTTTATGTTAGGGTTGGTTCAGGTTTATGTTAGGGTTGGTTCAGGTTTATGTTAGGGTTGGCTCAGGTTTATGTTAGGGTTGGCTCAGGTTTATGTTAGGGTTGGTTCAGGTTTATGTTAGGGTTGGCTCAGGTTTATGTTAGGGTTGGTTCAGGTTTATGTTAGGGTTGGCTCAGGTTTATGTTAGGGTTGGCTCAGGTTTATGTTAGGGCTGGCTCAGGTGTATAGTTAGGGTTGGTTCAGGTTTATGTTAGGGTTGGCTCAGGTTTATGTTAGGGTTGGCTCAGGTTTATGTTAGGGTTGGCTCAGGTTTATGTTAGGGTTGGCTCAGGTTTATGTTAGGGTTGGCTCAGGTTTATGTTAGGGTTGGCTCAGGTGTGAGGACAGGGTTTTGAGAGAAAGCATTACAAAGCCTGTGAAATCAATACGGCATGCTCTCAAATTTAAAGACCACACTCTTGAAAAGGAAACCTGCTCTTTAGTTAGCTAGCTACTTGCATTAGCGAAAGCAACAGTTAGCTTGTTTTAGCAACCCTTAAGGACTTTATAGCTAATGGCAGAATGGATTTGGACTTGGCTTCAGTAGCAACAATAGCAAATACAAGCTTGTTACAGGTTTAGTGTCTTTTCAAAAATAAACTTCCGTCTTCACAGGAAGTTTAGATGGCAACACCACATACTCAGGTTGGGGAAAAGAGCTTAGTTGACGTTAACTTGACCGACTAACAACTCACATGTGGTTAGGTTTCGGCAACTAAACCACGTAGTTAGCTTTAGGAAAAGAGAGCGGGTGATGTTAACTCGACTACCGTACATGAATCACGTGACTAACAACACTAATAACTTACAAGACTATCATCTGACATGACAAAATGTCATCTTTACTTTTAGTTTTGCACAGGAAATGAATAGCGGTGTCAAATCCTGTTATGAATGGGATTCGCCCTTTATTTGATCTACCGGCATTCATGCAGTTAGCTATATTGTTGTTATACTGTTGTTTATAAGTTTCTTAAGTCCTATAAACAAAAACAATCTACCACTTCGTATCACACAAGCTTCCTCAACAAAATGGTGTTATCAAAACATTTCGTCAACACGAAGAACACCAATCAACAGAAATGCACTTCTTTCCACTGTTTGGTGAGCAGCTGTCCCGTCCACGGCAGGTAACGTTAGCGATGGCATACATTGTTTGATTATAAGAACCATATAATCAATAAAGCTAATTGTTCAGCTGCTATATAACACTAACTTAAAACAACACAGAATATAATCTGAATAGTTTATAGCAATAACGATAGTGTGTTATTTAAACAATACTGCTGTTGCCTTTCAAGAAAGACTATTTGTTTACATATGCATAATAAAGCAATGTTTATTTATTTTTTTTCTCACAAAATAATCAAAAAGAACCAATAAGAGTATCGTTAAGGAACCGAACCGATAAGCAGTAAGGATCACATCCATATGATACCCATCCCTAATTAAGTAAGTTCATACGTTATCATAATGAACTTGTAAGCAGGGTTATTTGTTATGTACACATCCAGCTTACTGAGCAACATGATCATTCATATGGAGTGGTGTTTGTGTCCACCCGAGTCCTGTCTCTTTAGCTGCTAAATGCTCCCCTTAGTCCCTAGTCTGTAACTGTGTCTGTCCGCTGCTGAGCAGGTAGTGTACAGTGCACTCTAAAACCAAAACTATCAGCTAAAAGCGTTGGTGAGAATTTATTGCAACATCTTTTACATAACAACTTGAATTCAGTGTTGATTTCAATGTGCCTTCTAGCAGTATTAAATATGGTGGCCACGGTTATTCAATGCATGTGGGCCAACTGCTTTTTCAAAGCCACACCCTTTCTAACTGATGCACACAAGCTGCTGCAAGCCCACTTCACCTCAACAGAAACTATCCCACAGAGTCAGAGAGCACCAATATCCTGCCTGAGGACAAGGCAATGTGTTTACTGTAGAACTCTTATTTATATATATATATATATATATATATATATTGTCACTCAAGTATTATATAAAGGTTATATTACTCTGAAATACAAGCAGGACGCTTAGTAAGTTTAATAGCAGAAAATAGTTGTTTATACTTTTGGACTAATATTGGAAAGTGTAGCTGTGGAGAAGCATTTTGTGACTTAGTTTCAACGAGAACAATTGAAAACAGACTGTATTTTATAAGTTTATTTCCTCACCTAAATTCCTACATTTCTTTCCAGCTCACTGTTGATAAGTGACACAATGTCACTGCAGTGTATTGTTAGATATGCGCTGGTCGTGTGAGAAAATAATTTTTTTTGGGACAAAAAAAACTCCTCCCTACTGAAGATCCATGGACTTTATGTAAACATCCGGATTCAGAATCAGCTTTATTGGCCAGGTTTTGAGTCGGCCACACCCACTAAGAATTTGACTGAGATTGTTGGTTGCTCTCAATGTACACATAAATAGAAATACATTATAGACTAATGATTAGTTACTAAATAACCTATTAATCATCGACGGACATGTAGCAGAATGAAACAGATCCTGTAATAAAGAGGAAGCCATGCTCATAGGCACACTAGTGTTTTACATACAACACATGGACAGGTGGATGAACTCCACCTGGGCCCGATTTAACACTGAGACACGCCCCTGATGAAGTCAGATTATAGTCCAAGCTACACATGCTCCGCATAATATATGTTGTTCATAATCAAGTATTACTCTCACAGGTGAAAGATGCTTCTAGTATGTGTACATTGTTTCTAAATGAATCGCGAGACTGAGTGCTTCAGTGTGGCTTCTTCTCAGGGAGGGGCAGCTAGCAGCACCCGGCTCTAAGAAGTGGACGAGGCTCGTGCCTGTTGAGTTAAACTCGAGCTAGAGATAGGGTGGCACCCGGCTCTAAGAAGTGGACGAGGCTCGTGCCTGTGGAGTTAAACTCGAGCTAGAGATAGGGTGGCACCCGGCTCTAAGAAGTGGACGAGGCTCGTGCCTGTTGAGCGATCTGGAAAAAGTTCCTCCGCAGTCACGTGAGAAAGCAGCGTTTTGAGCATGAAGCCGTTCTTTCGTCACTCGACCGTCGACTGAACGAACTGAAGTTAGCTTGTAAAGTTCTTAAAAGTCAACATTACTAAACAGTGTCGAACTTAACGCAGGTTGAAGTTGTTCGTTTTAAAGTTGGAGTATTGTTCTTACCTGAGACATGTCGACTGTTGCTCTGCTCACTTTTCTTCTGCTGTCTGCCTCGCTGCTGCTGCTGCTTGTGTGGGTGGCGTGTTACTGACACGCGCACGCGCGCACACACACACACACACACACACACACACACACACACCGCCCCTGGCAGCGTTCCCGGAGCCTCCCTCTGCATGAGAGAAAAGCCAGGAAGAAGGCGCCACCTCCACTCATACGTGATATTATGCCAGAAGCTGCTGTGTGTTTAGTGGTTTGGACAAACGACTTGTAATATATGTTGATTATACACATAACATATGCATATTCCTGTGTAAAGGATGTGTTGGGATATTCCAGTGAGGCGCACATCCAAGTCAACAGACAACTCATAACACATCTGGAAACCTTTAGAAGAAGTTGGACGCTGTTGTTTTGCGCAATAACTGCAAGTTGAGGCTGGTATTGTACTTCTGCTCCAAACTGAGGGTTAACCTCTTCACTGCCAACCGTTAATGCGACATCAGCTTCCTGTGATACTTACGAAGAATATGCAGACTTTATGCGAGACATTCAGTTGTGTTGTTGGAAACGTTTCAAATAAAATCACACAGTTAGAAGGACACATTATGTATATCTTGTTTTGTGACTTCTTTCAGTGTGTGTGTGCGTGTGCGTGTGTGCGTGTGCGTGCGTGTGCGTGTGTGCCGACATTAGCTGGTCTCTCCAGTGTGGTGTTCAGGCTCCCCCCCTTCGCCTCCAGGTCCTTTAGTGTCTGACTGGAAAGAGTAACAGCCACACCCAGTCAAAGAAAACACAGTGGATATTCCCACTGTGATAGTGCTCTGAGCTGTTGACCATAAGCATGAACACATGGATACGTGAATGTACAAACACAGCCACCACAGCAATAAACATTCAGATCCCATGATATCAAAAAAGTGTCCAAATCACAACTTTAGGAGAACCTTTGGGCAACAAACTTGCTCGGTTGGCCGTATACTGTATTGTCAAAGGAGTCGCTGTGAATCAAACTCCAAAAACACTGGATCTCTTCCCATAATGCATCTCATAGTTGGACCCTCCCTGCAAGATTAGTAAACACCCACATCTTCAGGCATTTCTTTTGTTCATTCAAGCTGAGACACCTCTGACGACATCACCAGCTCCTCCTCAGAGGCCATACTGCTCTTTTCCTGGCTGGGTGGGACTAATCGGGACCAGGGAACACATCGTGATGTAAAGTTAGGGAATTTAACAGTGACTGCAGTAAAGTTATGTAAGCGGTTGTCACGTTGGCAAGAAACATTACAAGTGATTGATCAGCGGTCAATTATTTTATTTTATTAATTATTTTTTGTCATGAAAACATTCTAGTTATTATTCTCCACCAATTCTAAGCCCTTGTTTCTATTGGAAATTGCCCTTAGTAAATCAATATGTTTTTTATATATATTGTTAATGGAAGCAGGTGTCTCTTAATAATTAATTTCATTTGAGAGCAGATAACAACAAAAGTTGTTTTTGATTTTCAGGTAAGATCCTTCGACCGAGACAAGGTTATGTAAATGAGTAAATATTTATTTCAGTAAAGATATAAAGGTTGTGATACATTTCTTTAGGTCCTGTCCCCATGCTGTATCCTCATTTCGAACTGTACTTTTTCGTAAATCTCTTAATTGTCATAGGAGATAATGAATGCAAACAATAAATGCACAAACAAAAATTGCATAAATGAATTCAGAGAAACACCTACATTACATTATATGTATGTGACAGCTGTGACTGTCATGTCCAAGAAACGCTGTTAAGTCAATTTAATCAGTTTGTCTTGTGTCCATGTTGTCTCGTGATTTCCTGTTTTATTTTGAAAGTTAACTTTCCTCTCGTTTCAGGCAACTTGCTCCTCCCCCTGTTTGTTTCCCCTCTGGTTTGATTGGCTGCCTTGCCCCTGATTGTTTCCACCTGTGCCCTTACCTGTGTATATATTGTCTGCTCTCCCTTTGTCCTGGGCCAGTTCGTCTTGTCCTTTGTGCCAGAGAACCAGCGTAATCCATGCCATTGATCCGATGTGAGGTCAAAGGTCAGGGTTTTCGTACGTGTACAGATTGTAAAGCCCTCTGAGGATAATTTATAATGTGTGATATTGGGCTATACAAAATAAACTGAATTGAATTGGCCATTTGCCAGGTCTTGTTATTTTGCTGCTTTGTTCATGTTTGTTTTGTTTGTTTTTCCAGTTTAATAAACTGTGATTTTGTTGTTGAAACTTTGTTCGGTCGTGACAGTCACTCAGCAGTTGAATTCCGGTAATCTATTTGACCAACTGTGCATGCTAAATCAACTATTTAGCATGCACATGTTTTCTTTCAGTGCTTTGACATTCATTTTTAATTGTGCATATAGAAAAGTATCAGCTGTCCAACATTATATCCACTTTGTTTTTCTCAGGTGGATGTTTGTTTTTTCCCTGACATGATAAAAACATCCACAAACAAAGTTTGTACTGCTCTCTATGAACTATACAATAACTTTCTCTTGCACATTTCTTAGAACTCAACATTGCACCTCCTAACAAAGTTAAAATGAAAAAGAATACGTGGGAAACTGAAATAAACTGACAAGTCAAAATTGCAATTATCCCTTTATTTCAACATCAGAGCTTTATCTTCATGTCTTGTAGTTTTCCCCATTGAATCTTTGTTTTGAAAATACGTTTGATTTAAAAATTAAAGATTTTTGTTCTAATTGTCAACAAATTCCATTAGAAGTACAAAACCAACAATCTTTTACTTTTAGTACTCGTCATTATTATTATTATATTATAACCACTGCTGCAGTTAATATTAGAAGTCATTAGCTTTCTATTATTATTTATGCTAATAATAGTGCTATTACTACTCTCATATGAATCATTTATATCATGGATTGACTATGTTGCAATTCTGTAATGTTGTTCATCTGTACACATGACATCTCTTGTAGTTCTGTCCATCCTGATAGAGGGATCCTCCTCCGTTGCTCTTCCTAAGCTTTCTTTCCATTTTTCCTGTTAAAGGGTTTTTTGGAGCGTTTTGCTGATGTTCCGATGTGAGGTCCTGGGACAGAGGATGTCGTATGTGTACAGATTGTAAAGCCCTCTCAGGATCATTTGTGATATTGGGCTATACAATTAATTTAATGTATTGAATGTGTTAGAAAGTTTACTTTCTGACTTCCCCACCCAGTCTGTTTCAACTCAAACTCCATTGGCTCCTACTAAATAAATACATCTTTACAAATAGTTTCATTTAGTCACCCAATGCAAAAAGTTGGGCTCATTGATGTGTTTTCAACAGCTTTTGAACAACAATGGAGCATCATGGTAAATACAGTATTTAGATAAATCCGGCTTTGATATATATATATATATACACTTAGTAGATATATTCACTTCTGGTTTGGCTCAGCACATTTAAGAACCCATACATCCATTGATCTGCTCTTTTGTGAAGTGACTAAACACTGAATATGTCTTAAAGCAATAATCTCAAAGATGTGTATTGAAATCACTATGGCCCACTGATAAAAGCCCTTGTATTTGCAGTAAGATGAACGTCTATGGCGACTTTCAATAAAATCACAAGCATGTGAGATCTAAAAACACACCTGCAATTGCCAAAGAGATTAAAACAGATATCTTCAAGATTTTAACTTAACTACGTAACTTAAATGTCTGTGCTTCTACAACAATACCACATCTGGTGTCATATCTGTGTTTCAGAGGCCAAGCATCCTCTGAAACACAGTATGAACTTCTGGTCAGTTTCTAAACTCGGTGCTCAGCTGAAGGTGAAATCCCTCCAGGTGTTCTTTAAGTTTCTCCCTCACATCTTCTCCCATTTCCACCAGTCTAGTGTTGACAACAGAATGCAGGTCACTCTGTTCCTCATCACAGGCTGTTTGAACTCTGGACGGACCTCCACTCTTCTCTGTCACCTGTCCCAAGTCTCCTTTAAGATCCAGTTCTGAAACAAGTACGGTTTGTGCTTCATCAGCAACTCCCTCCATCTTCACAACTCGTTGTAATCCCTCTTCAGCAGAGACAGGCATCAGAAGGACCTGTCCCTCTAAACTGTCATGTATCCACAACAGCTGCAGATCCAGGTGATGGTCTTGACCCAAAGCTTCAGTCTGCCCCTCACACGTGTCAGGGAGCAGCTTCTGCTGAGAGTCTAAAAACGGCAAACTCTGCTCATGAGTATCAGGCACAGATCCTCCAGCAGGGATCACATGTTGAAGACCTTGGGTTTGGAGCAGGATTTGGGAATTTGAGTCACTGGTTTCCTTTTCCAGCCTAACTATTTGTATGTCTTTGGCATTGTCAACTGTGTCACAAGTACTGGTTTCAACACATCTCTGAATGTGCAGAGAGTCCTCGTGCACTGTGGTCTGGACATCGTTCCCAGTCTTTGGATCTCTGCGTGCTACCTGACCACCAACTTGTGCCTGCCCTCTTCCACAGTAAAAGCAGTACGCCTTCTCCTCCTCAGACCAGCTGTTAGTTGCTGGAAGAAAAGTATTCCCCAACTCCGTCTGATCCTCATATCTGTCCTCACACAACCCTGTATCCTCAGATTTAGCATCAATCTCACTCTCTTCATGGTTAGATCCTCCTTGTCTCCTCTCCCCCACTTGTGTCCAGCTCCCTCTGTTTTTACAACCATCTGGTTTATCATGGAGCCTCAGCACAGTGCTGCGTAGGCGGTTCTCCCTCCGCCTAGCAGCATGCAATTGCCGGAGAGCCTTCTCCAAGCAGTCAATAGCCTGGTCATAACGTCTCCTCCACAGCAGGGGGCAGAGCTGAGCATAGCTGTGCTCCTTAGGCAGGTAAAAGCCTAGAGGAGGGGGCAAACGCCTCATGTAACGTGATGGGGAGAGGGGACAAGACGCTGGTGATGGACTACAATCTTGCTGTGAGAGGTTCTCCATCCCGGATGGCTTTTGAGAAGATGCAGGTATGTTTAAATGACTCTCCTCAACTGCTGCAACTGACTTCTGAATTGTGGGTTCTTCTCGAGTTCGATACCTGTCTCTCTCCTGCTGAGCGTTCTCCTGGTGTCCTGAGCGGGGATTCTTCCTACAGAAAAGAACATAAAGTGACAAAGGCTGTTTGTACCATTAGTGTTGCCTTCATATGGCAGGACATGCAGGTGTGTGACAAATGGAAGGACAAATCTTTGCACATTCAATTTCCAGCACTCTTACTAGGACAACAGTTGATGCTGAACACAACTGAACACCAATGTTTGGAACTTGTTTGTATTGAGTATATTTGTTTTCGGTTCTTATTTTGTGCCATGTTGTGACTCAATTTCTCTTTGGTTAAAATCGTTGCATCAATTAAATTATATTAAGTGTGTTGAGGGAAAGTGGATGCAGGGCGAAGAAAAGCCTATTGAGTTTGTTAGCGTGAACATTGAGCGCATTTTGGGGTATTTGCGAGCGACGAAAACCGCTCAAATGTGGCACGCTTGTCAGGCTTGGTGAAAATAGCCATCTGATCAAGGAGTCAAATTTTTGCAATTCATAGTTTCTCTCTACCGCCCCCTAAAATTTTGACCGGCGACGCCCCTCACCCAGAATGTCCGATTGACTTGAAATTTCCATATCCACCTGCTCTACAAAAAAGCCTCTCAGACCCCTAAGGTCCGCCTACTTAGATTTTCTGCCATTTTGAATTTTGTGAAAAACACACAATTGACTGCCTACACTACATGCTTGGTCCAAATCAACAAAACCTGATATCAATCAAATCATTGAAGCCAGATGACCTAGAATATGTCAACCGTTTATTGATATCTCATTGTGGTAAGGATCTATGGCCCAATGAATATCTTAGGGGCGTGTCTTGTTTTTTAATGCTCATAGCGTCAACACTGTTAAGACTAATCACTTTGAAACATTTTTCCTAAGTGCGCATGGCATGCCTTAACTTGCTAAATAAAGCTTGTGCAATTTAAACACTAGGGGGCGCTACAATAATTTGCTGAAGTTGCCCGTTTTTCACGTTTTTGGCACTTTTCGCCGTTATACATTTAACGTTATCTCCCACAAAAATTATCCGATCGACTTCAATCTTCTTTCCAGGATGATCAGAAGGCCTTGACAACGATTATTCAGCAAAAAAAATGTCGCTTTCACCCACTCTCACGTGTCGTTAAAAATATTCCAATAAAATCCCACTTTCTGTGCTTTGTTATGCTAAAACTGTTGCTTTAACTAAACCAATCTTTCCAAAGATAATCATTCATGATGCCAGTCAAGGCCTGAACACATTTCCAAGAAAAAACATTCGATTAACATTGTGTTCCTTGAGGCAGGGAAGTCCTAGGACCAAGGGTGTCTGCGGGGAAGGAAACTCTAAAAACCGGGTCTTCTGACTGTGATTGCCGGACACAAGCAGGGAAATAGGCTGAGTGCAGTGTGTTATCTCTGCCAGTGAACTGCCATCCAGTGCGTACACCAGCAGAATGTACACCAGCAGAGCGTACACCAGCAGAGCGCTCTCTAACGCCGCCACAGGAATTCCATGACTCCTAATAAACTGTGTCCAAAAAGTTCTGTTCAGCCTGAATCAATGAGCACTGACAGATGTACCGGCCCAGATGACAAACCCAGGGTGACAGGAAATAGTGATCGAGACTTGGAATGGGGAATTGTCCTTGAATCGCCCGCCAGCATCCCCACTCTTACCAGCGAGCTCTTTCTTTTGGCCGAACAGAGCAAACGGCCATGCGGTGTCCCGACTCACCACAGTACAAACAGCTTCCAGCGCGGAGGTGTCGCACCCTCTCCTCCGGAGAGAGATGAATCAGCCCGAGCTGTATCGGTTTCTCCGGTTCCTTGTCCCAACCGGACTCCATGGCCAGAATCTGGAAATCTACAGAGTACTCTGCTGCACTGGTTGACCCCTGACAAAGACTGAGCAGGCGCTGAACAACGTCCCGGGTGTACACCGGGTGGTCGAATACTCTCTTGAATTCCTCCACGAAGCGCTCGTAGGAAACCCGGGCAGAGGAGCATCTGATGAGCCAAGCTTCAGCCCAGACCAGTGCCTTGCTGCGCAGCAACCCCACCATATAAGCCACTCTTACATTGTCCAAGGCGAATGTGCAGGGCTGTTGGTCAAAAACAAAATTACACTGGAGCATGAACCCTCTGCACTCCCCGTACGCTCCACCATAGGGCATAGATAAAGGAACAAAAGACTCATGGGTGCCAGATGAGTCCTGCAGGACCGGCTCCGGAGGAAGAGAAAGGCGCAGCGTGAGGTCCCGTAACAGGCCTCCTATCTCTGCCACCTGGGACACGATGGAACATGAGTCAAGTAGGTCCTGCAGCACTTGATGGTATTGGCCGAGGAGATTGCCTTGAGAGGAAATCGACCTCTGCAGAATATCCGCAGGAAGCGATGCTGCTGCGGCGGCTGGGTCCGTCATGTTGGTCAGTTCGTTCTGTTATGATGTGTGGTGTGGAGGACCCAAACGCACGCTCACGCAGCAGTTTTCAAAATCAAAGTGAGGACTTTATTCTCCCAATATGCCAGGGGAAACAGCAAAGAATAAAACAAACAAAACAACGACCAGAATTGTCCAGCGAATCCAGAACCCTCCTATCCTTCGCTGGAGTCGGGAGGGCAACTCGACCAAACTCTCTTCCTGGGCACGAACGGGATCGACAAACTCCGATCAATGCAGCTTTAATTATTGTTATTATTATATGGCAACCAACTCTATACTGATTGTGCTAAAACCATAGTACTGTTACTGCTGCCATGACGGTCAAACTATACAACTGAAGCCCAAAGAACATGCATTGCGGACTCTCTTTTCAAAGACCTCGCTCAGACCTGTTTAGCACAATACTTTACTTGAACGTCTTACAGTTGTTCGTTTTTCTGAAAATGAAGCTGGGTGGATTGCAAACAATCTCATAGACATACCACAAGCAATTTAGTTAGTGGTGCTACCTCACAAGTTCTCAAGGTACTACAATGTTTGGTTCTGGGCCCTCTATTATTAATAATATACAGAAATGGCCTTTGGCAGAATATAGCAAATTTAGCCTTTAATTTCTATGCTGAAAACTCTTAATTTGCTGTGCAACCACTCCTGCTAAGGCTTGTGAGTAACTTTAGTATGTATTAGATTACATGAACTGTTTTTACAGGAAACACTAAACATTTGTTTTACTACTTTGAGAGCAGTACGATCAGCATTGTCCATGACAATTTGAACACATTTGAGTTTGTATATACCTTAAAATACAGTTTTGGATCGATGACATATCCAGTATGTTGCAAAAAAGCTGAAGCTTTTATTTGGATTTTACTCTAGAAACAAGTCTTGATTTTCCGTTTGTGTGAAATCAATGTGTCTTTGCTAACAGGCCATGTACCACATTCCTTCAAAGTAGCTGTAATTAAACCTCTCCTGAAAAAGCCCACTCTTAATCTAGAGGTGTTGGCTAACTACAGACCGATCTCTAACCTTCCCTTCCTCTCTAAGATCCTTGAGAAAGTAGTCGCAAATCAGTTGTGTGACTTCCTACATCAGAATAGTTTATTTGAGGAGTTTCAGTCAGGATTTAGAAAACACCACAGCACAGAGACAGCACTGGTGAAAATTACAAATGACCTCCTAATTGCATCAGATAAAGGACTCATCTCTGTTCTTGTTTTGTTAGACCTTAGTGCTGATAAAGGACTCATCTCCGTACTGGTATTATTAGACCTTAGTGCTGCGTTCGACACCATTGATCATGACATCCTATTACAGAGATTGGATCAGTCGATTGGCATTTCAGGTACCGCACTAAGTTGGTTTAAATCCTATTTATCAGATCGATCTCAATTTGTAAACGATGAAGCCTCAATGACCACCAACGTTAATCACGGAGTTCCACAAGGTTCTGTGCTTGGACCAATTTTATTTACCTTATATATGCTTCCTTTGGGCAATATTATCAGGAAACACTGCATAAACTTTCATTGTTATGCAGACGATACTCAATTATATCTATCGATCAAACCAGAGGAGACCAACCAGCTCGCTAAAATTCAAGAATGACAGAAAAACATGGATGACCTGCAACTTCCTGATGTTAAACTCAGACAAAACTGAAGTTATTTTACTGGGCCCTGAACATCTCAGAGATCAATTATCTGGTGATGTGGTTTCTGTAGATGGCATTGCCCTGGCATCCAACACCACTGTAAAGAATCTCGGCGTTATCTTTGACCGAGACTTGTCCTTTAACTCCCATGTTAAACAAATCTCAAGGACTGCATGTTTTCGTCTACGTAACATTTCAAAAATCAGGCACATCTTGTCCCAAAAAGATGCAGAAAAGCTGGTTCACGCATTTGTTACTTCCAGACTAGATTACTGCAACTCCTTATTATCAGGCTGCTCTAATAAGTCTCTTAAATCCCTCCAGTTGATCCAGAATGCTGCAGCTCGTGTACTCACAAAAACTAAGAAAAGAGATCACATGACTCCTGTATTAGCTGCTCTGCACTGGCTCCCTGTAAAATCAAGAATCACATTTAAAATTCTTCTCCTCACCTACAAAGCCTTGATCATATCTTAAGGAGCTTGTAGTACCATATTGCCCCACTAGAGAGCTGCGCTCACTAAATGCGGGGCTACTTGTGGTTCCTAGAGTCCTAAAAAGTAGGATGGGAGCCAGAGCCTTCAGTTATCAAGCTCCTCTTTTATGGAACCAGCTTCCACTTTCAGTCCGGAAGGCAGACACAGTCACCTCATTTAAGAATAGACTTAAGACTTTCCTCTTTAATAGTGCTTATAGTTAGGGCTGAATCAGGTTTGCCCTGGTCGAGCCCCTTGATATGCTGCTATAGGCTTATAGGCTGCTGGGGGATGTTTTAGGATACACTGAGCACCTATCTCCTCTCCTCTCTCTCCTTATGGATGAATTTACATCTCTCCATTGCACCTTATTAACTCTGCTTCCTCCCCGGAGTCGTTGTGACTTCACGTCTCATAGGGTCCATTGGACCTGGAGGTGTCTGATGCTGGTGAGCCGGCCTCCCGCGTTGGCCCTGCTGATGCGCCCTGCTGATGCGCCCTGCTGATGCGCCCTGCTGATGCGCCCTGCTGATGCGCCCTGCTGATGCCCCGCCCCCCCTCCTCTCTACCTCCTTCTGTTTCATGGATTGGAGTTCCATTCATACATTGTCATATTCATGTAATGTGTTTATGTAACTTTGTAAATGCTGTTCATTCTGTACACATGACATCTATTGCTTCTGTCCATCCGGGGAGAGGGATCCTCCTCTGTTGCTCTCCTGAAGGTTTCTTCCCTTTTTTCCCTGTCAAAGGTTATTTTTGGGGAGTTTTTCCTGATCCGATGTGGGGTCCTGGGACAGGGATGTCGTATGTGTACAGATTGTAAAGCCCTCTGAGGCAAATTTGTAATTTGTGATATTGGGCTATACAAAATAAACTGAATTGAATTGAATTGAATTGAAATTGAATTGAAACAGAAATGGATGAAGTCTACCTGTTTACCAATGATTATCATTATAATTGATTATGGTGATGTATTGTCCATGAATACCTCTGCTTACGGTCTTTATATATGACATTTTAGCCATGCTAGCAGCATAGATCTAAGGATGGCAATATCTAGTCCACCACTTTGGTCCAGACTGAAATATATCAACAACTACTTAATGGATTGGTGTGACATGGTGTACAGCCATAGTAAAGCACTAAACTCAGTGCTGTAAAAATAAACATTATATAATATTATTAGCCCATGTGAATTTACAAATAGCACTCTAGTCACAAAAACTAAATTAAATGTATATATTGTTTTGCAGATTGCCGTCATTTATTTATTTATTTTTAATACCCATACTCACTAATGACATAACTGGGAACAGAACAATTGTAATGTCAACATTCTTGCAAAAACAAGTCATATGAATTCATGC
This sequence comes from Cyclopterus lumpus, assembly GCF_009769545.1. Taxonomy (NCBI): domain Eukaryota; kingdom Metazoa; phylum Chordata; class Actinopteri; order Perciformes; family Cyclopteridae; genus Cyclopterus; species Cyclopterus lumpus. The sequence continues at coordinate 836,310 of NC_046976.1, read as the reverse complement.
CTCACTGTCATTTTACAAGATCAGAATATGTTGTGCTCTGTCTCACAAGTGAGGCTTGTGAGCCAAAGGTTGGCAGATGGTACGTCACTGACACGGCTCATCACCAATGACTAAATGTGACTCTGTATCAGTTCTGAGTACCTGACAGGAAGGTCTTCTGGTGTCTGCAGGGTTCCTGGTCTTTTACATTTGCTTGTGGAAGAGGAATCAAATACTGTAGGAAATGCATCTTCCTTTAGTCTTCTGATCCCACTGGGGGTGAGAAGGTCAAACACATTAGAGGCTGTTATAAAGACACAATCAGCAGTAGACTCATATTCAGCACCCATGGTCAATAACAGAAACTATTGCTACTGATTGAGTTAACAGACCTGCATCCAGTCAGTTCGAAGCTGTCTGTGGTGAAGTGTTTGGAGCAGAAGTAGACAAAGTCCGTCTGAGGATCCCAGGAGTCTGCACGGTGTGAGTTGGTGATCCAAAGGTTCCTTCGAGTTGCTCCTTTTGGTAATCTATCCATCACAATGACAAATTATTATTCATCAAATAACATTGTGTCTCCTTATTGTTGTTTTCACGTTTGTCACTTCAATACACAATTTCAAGGGAGATATTTAAGAACATCATAAAAGCTACAAAGAACATCTATGATAGTTATGAACAACAAGATGGATGACTTAATATATTTTTAATGTGACACCCAGTGAGTGTGTTGTAGTGACGTGTAGAATCTAAATTGTATTACAGCAACATTTTCTCCAGGCTCGCTATGTGAGCATATGTATCGCCGGTTTCTTGAGTCCATGTTGCCAGGTCCTTCTTTATACCAGTTCTTCCGTGAGGATTTGGCTCGACTTTGGGGGGTGGACCTCCGACCCTCGAGGGGTAAAGGGTAAATGGACTGTACTTGTGTAGCGCTTCTCGTCTTCCGACCACTCAAAGCGCTTTAACACTGCATGACATCATTCACACCCAGTCATACAATGTTGTACATTTCAGAGTTAAATGCATCAATCTTCTGCACTTTGAGAGCAAAATTCAGAGGCTAGATCTATGAAAATGTGCTCTCATAAACACTTTTGCGCTCTTGTTTTAGCAGTGGTTTGATGCAAGTATATTTACTGAATACTGTACTCAAGTACAATTTTGAGGAACTTGTACTTTACTTGAGTATGACCATTGCACAGTATGTAGCTTTATCCCTCTGGTTCAATAGAGGGAAATCTCAGAGGGAAATATTGTATTTTTAACTTCACTACATTTATTTGACAATATTAGATTCTTAATACAAAATATAAATAAACTATGATGTATACTAAGTAGTATACAGCCTAATTATACAAGTAAAATGAACCCCACCAGCTGCAACATTAAAGTGATTAACATATTTAAGCCCAAATTTAACTTAAGCGTCTTTGTGTGTTTTGAAAAGCGTTATATAAATTCAATGCATTATTAATATATTAATGCATCAATGATATAAGTTCTGTAAATATATTATTTGCAATGGGCCATTCTGCATAATTAGCATAATTTTACTTTTCATACTTTTACTTAAGTAACATTTTCAATGCAGGACTTTTACTTGTAACTGAGTATTCTAGTAAACAATTCAACACATTGGTTGTATAAATATGAAGGTGATGAAAGCAAAAACATTGCAGTCAAAGCTTGGTAAACGTGTTTTAAGACGGGTCTGGTGGGTGGCTGACATCGCCACAAACCACACACTGAGGACAATCCGCACCGGTGATCAGTCACAACTGGAACAGATGGCTCCGTCACGCCCCGCAGGACGAGCGGGTACAGCGAGCACAGAGTTCACGGCTCTGGGAAGCGGCACAGTTTGGGCGATGGGTGCTGCAAAGTTGACCGGCCAGAGCCGCAACACATTTTCACTTTCTGATATTTTCGGTCGAATATGAAACTATGGCGGAGTAAAAACAATGATGGCGGGTCGCCAGAGTCGTAGAGGTTATACATGGATAAGCATTGTATAGTGTCAGTTCTCTACGATCCAAAAGATACATTCTTCTCCTGCATGTTGACAGGTAAAATAAATTGTGTTTTGTGTGCTACAAAACAGTCTGATTCACAGCCCAAGTGTGATTGTTTAAAGAAATACAAACATTTAAAAGCATTTTATTCCCTATACCAGTTTGATAATGTGTGCGAATTTACTTTTTGACACAGCGTCGTGGAGAGAAGTTGGGACTTCCAAAGATACTCTGATATTCAAATATATATAATATATATAATAGTCAAGACAAAAAGTCAAAAAATATGGGGATGGGAGACATAGTATGCATGTTGCGGATGTGTTATAATCTGGATGCAGATGTTTTGATATTCAGAGCATTACTATATTGTCAAATAACTATAGACTACAGTATGTAAAGATCTAGAGTAATGCCTACCTGTGCAGAGAAGGAAGTAATGGTAAAATGGTAAATGGACCTGTACTTGTATAGCGCTTCTCTAGCCTTCCGACGAGCGCTTTAACACGACATGACATAATTCACCCATTCACATCCATTCATACACTGATGGGAGGAGCTAAGGTTCCACCTGCCCATCAGCAGTAACTAACATTCACACACTGTAGAACAGCTACGGGAGACATTTTGGAGTTAAGTGTCTTGCTCAAGGACACATCGACATGGGCTAGTGGAGCAGGGGATCGAACCACCGATCCTCTGATTGAAGGACGACCCTGCTCACCGCTGAGCCGCAGGCGCCCGGTCTCTCTCCCTGTGAGTGGTGTGTGTGTTGTTATCAGAGCTTTATCTGTGCTTTGTTCACATTGTAATGCATGCGAGGCCCAGTGCTTGTGCCCCACTGGCTAGCTAATCGCTACCGCTCTTCACTGCGCCCATTAGGCGGGAACAGCTGATAAGTGCATCCACATTGTCGTCGTGGAAACATAGCACCCACGCTTCAGTTCCCCCTCAGGTAAACAGTGTTACTTCTGTCAGGACTTTTGTCGTTGTTTGCATTGCTCAGTGTAAGAGCGGGTCATCCTTCAATCAGAGGATCGGCGGCTTGATTCCCGGTTCCGCTAGTCCATGTCGATGTGTCCTTGAGCAAGACACTTAACCCCAAAGTTGCTCCAGCGGCGTGTGAATGTGTGCGAACGATTAGTTAGAGTCCTGATGGGCAGGTGCCACGTAGCTCCTGTCATCAGTGCAGCGTTATGTGTAGGCAATCCCTGAATCATAGATGTGCTCTGAATTTTGAATTCATCACATTTAATGTTAAAGTTGCTGCTCTAAGCCTGAGTTAACTTTCCACAACATCTTGTTTACATGTCTTTTTTACTATGTTCATTCATTTAATCAAATATCTGACACAGCTCTGGGTTGTCAGAAAAAGCATTAGTTAATCTGTCAGAATTTGGCAGGCGGTTTAACACGGGTTCCCACAAGATCATTTTTCTATCAACTGACTAATGCTTCATCATTAAAACACTAGAGGAAAGCTACATCAAAATCACCAGCTACATTTATTAGAAAGATTGTTGAAAGGGCCCTGTAAATAGTGAATAGAACAGACATCAAAAGGTCTTTCAATCCTAGAAGCAAACAACCCTGACGTTCTACAATATACTCACTTGTGAAAGGTGATACCAGCATTACGAGTCACGCGGTTGTCTCGAGATTTGCAGCCGCCTGCTGAGCAATGTCTTGGCATCTGAAATTGATATCGAGAAGAAAAAAAATACCATGTCAAATTCAAACATGATAATAATTAGATCTGAACAGAGAACCTTAAACAGAAACATCCTGAGAAAGTTACTCCAAAAGGATTAAACATTATATGTAATATCACCATATTAATACCAGCAACTGTATATATATATTTGTTTTTTCGCATGAAACTTCATCTGGAACGTGTTTTTTGTTAACAATTCATTCACAGTATAACACTCATATTATAATGATATTAACCTTTCCCTGTTCCATCTAATGTTTTTATACAGCAACCAGCTGTCTAACAAGGGACCAGCTGTCTGACAAGGGACCAGCTGTCTAACAAGGGACCAGCTGTCTGACATGGGACCAGCTGTCTAACAAGGGACCAGCTGTCTGACAAGGGACCAGCTGTCTGACAAGGGACCAGCTGTCTGACAAGGGAGGAGCTGTCTGACATGGGACCAGCTGTCTGACAAGGGACCAGCTGTCTGACAAGGGAGGAGCTGTCTGACATGGGACAAGCTGTCTGACATGGGACCAGCTGTCTGACAAGGGACCAGATGTTTGACATGGGACCAGCTGTATGACAAGGGACCAGCTGTCTGACATGGGACCAGCTGTCTGACGTCTGACATGGGACCAGCTGTCTGACATGGGACCAGCTGTCTAACAAGGGACGAGCTGTCTGACATGGGACCAGCTGTCTGACATGGGACCAGCTGTCTGACAAGATGGGATCAGCTGTCTGACAAGGGACCAGCTGTCTGACATGGGACCAGCTGTCTGACAAGGGACCAGCTGTCTGACATGGGACCAGCTGTCTGACAAGGGACCAGCTGTCTGACATAAGACCAGCTGTCTAACAAGGGACCAGCTGTCTGACATGGGACCAGCTGTCTGACAAGGGACCAGCTGTCTGACAAGGGACCAGCTGTCTGACAAGGGAGGAGCTGTCTGACATGGGACAAGCTGTCTGACATGGGACCAGCTGTCTGACAAGGGACCAGATGTTTGACATGGGACCAGCTGTATGACATGGGACCAGCTGTCTGACATGGGACCAGCTGTCTGACGTCTGACATGGGACCAGCTGTCTGACATGGGACCAGCTGTCTAACAAGGGACGAGCTGTCTGACATGGGACCAGCTGTCTGACATGGGACCAGCTGTCTGACATGGGACCAGCTGTCTGACAAGGGACCAGCTGTCTGACATGGGACCAGCTGTCTGACATGGGACCAGCTGTCTGACAAGATGGGACCAGCTGTCTGACATGGGACCAGCTGTCTGACATGGGACCAGCTGTCTGACATGGGACCAGCTGTCTGACAAGGGACCAGCTGTCTGACATGGGACCAGCTGTCTGACATGGGACCAGCTGTCTGACATGGGACCAGCTGTCTGACATGGGACCAGCTGTCTGACATGGGACCAGCTGTCTGACATGGGACCAGCTGTCTGACATGGGACCAGCTGTCTGACAAGGGACCAGCTGTTTGACAAGGGACCAGCTGTCTGACATGGGACCAGCTGTCTGACAAGGGACCAGCTGTTTGACAAGGGACCAGCTGTCTGACATGGGACCAGCTGTCTGACATGGGACCAGCTGTCTGACATGGGACCAGCTGTCTGACATGGGACCAGCTGTTTGACAAGGGACCAGCTGTCTGACAAGGGAGCAGCTGTTTGACAAGGGACCAGCTGTCTGACATGGGACCAGCTGTCTGACATGGGACCAGCTGTTTGACAAGGGACCAGCTGTCTGACATGGGACCAGCTGTCTGACAAGGGACCAGCTGTTTGACATGGGACCAGCTGTCTGACATGGGACCAGCTGTCTGACATGGGACCAGCTGTCTGACAAGGGACCAGCTGTCTGACAAGGGACCAGCTGTCTGACATGGGACCAGCTGTCTGACATGGGACCAGCTGTCTGACAAGGGACCAGCTGTCTGACATGGGACCAGCTGTCTGACAAGGGACCAGCTGTCTGACATGGGACCAGCTGTCTGACAAGGGACCAGCTGTTTGACAAGGGACCAGCTGTCTGACAAGGGACCAGCTGTCTGACATGGGACCAGCTGTTTGACAAGGGACCAGCTGTCTAACAAGGGACCAGCTGTCTAACAAGGGACCAGCTGTCTGACAAGGGACCAGCTGTCTGACAAGGGACCAGCTGTCTGACAAGGGACCAGCTGTCTGACAAGGGACCAGCTGTCTGACAAGGGACCAGATGTTTGACATGGGACCAGCTGTCTGACAAGGGACCAGCTGTCTGACAAGGGACAAGCTGTCTGACAAGGGACCAGCTGTCTGACAAGGGACCAGATGTTTGACATGGGACCAGCTGTCTGACATGGGACCAGCTGTCTGACATGGGACCAGCTGTTTGACAAGGGACCAGCTGTCTGACATGGGACCAGCTGTCTGACAAGGGACCAGCTGTTTGACATGGGACCAGCTGTCTGACATGGGACCAGCTGTCTGACATGGGACCAGCTGTCTGACAAGGGACCAGCTGTCTGACAAGGGACCAGCTGTCTGACATGGGACCAGCTGTCTGACATGGGACCAGCTGTCTGACAAGGGACCAGCTGTCTGACATGGGACCAGCTGTCTGACAAGGGACCAGCTGTCTGACATGGGACCAGCTGTCTGACAAGGGACCAGCTGTCTGACATGGGACCAGCTGTCTGACATGGGACCAGCTGTCTGACAAGATGGGACCAGCTGTCTGACATGGGACCAGCTGTCTGACAAGGGACCAGCTGTCTGACATGGGACCAGCTGTCTGACAAGGGACCAGCTGTCTGACATGGGACCAGCTGTCTGACAAGGGACCAGCTGTCTGACATGGGACCAGCTGTCTGACATGGGACCAGCTGTCTGACATGGGACCAGCTGTCTGACAAGGGAGGAGCTGTCTGACAAGGGAGGAGCTGTCTGACATGGGACCAGCTGTCTGACAAGGGACCAGCTGTCTGACATGGGACAAGCTGTCTGACATGGGACAAGCTGTCTGACATGGGACCAGCTGTCTGACAAGGGACCAGATGTTTGACATGGGACCAGCTGTCTGACATGGGACCAGCTGTCTGACGTCTGACATGGGACCAGCTGTCTGACAAGGGACCAGCTGTCTAACATGGGACCAGCTGTCTGACAAGGGACCAGCTGTCTGACATGGGACCAGCTGTCTGACAAGGGACCAGCTGTCTGACATGGGACCAGCTTTCTGACAAGGGACCAGATGTTTGACATGGGACCAGCTGTATGACAAGGGACCAGCTGTCTGACATGGGACCAGCTGTCTGACATGGGACCAGCTGTCTGACGTCTGACATGGGACCAGCTGTCTGACATGGGACCAGCTGTCTGACATGGGACCAGCAGTCTGACATGGGACCAGCTGTCTGACATGGGACCAGCTGTCTGACAAGGGACCAGCTGTCTGACATGGGACCAGCTGTCTGACAAGGGACCAGCTGTCTGACATGGGACCAGCTGTCTGACAAGGGACCAGCTGTCTGACAAGGGACCAGATGTTTGACATGGGACCAGCTGTATGACAAGGGACCAGCTGTCTGACATGGGACCAGCTGTCTGACATGGGACCAGCTGTCTGACGTCTGACATGGGACCAGCTGTCTGACATGGGACCAGCTGTCTAACAAGGGACGAGCTGTCTGACATGGGACCAGCTGTCTGACATGGGACCAGCAGTCTGACATGGGACCAGCTGTCTGACATGGGACCAGCTGTCTAACAAGGGACGAGCTGTCTGACATGGGACCAGCTGTCTGACAAGGGACCAGCAGTCTGACAAGATGGGACCAGCTGTCTGACATGGGACCAGCTGTCTGACATGGGACCAGCTGTCTGACAAGGGACCAGCTGTCTGACATGGGACCAGCTGTCTGACAAGGGACCAGCTGTCTGACATGGGACCAGCTGTCTGACAAGGGACCAGCTGTCTGACATGGGACCAGCTGTCTGACATGGGACCAGCTGTCTGACAAGATGGGACCAGCTGTCTGACATGGGACCAGCTGTCTGACAAGGGACCAGCTGTCTGACATGGGACCAGCTGTCTGACAAGGGACCAGATGTTTGACATGGGACCAGCTGTATGACAAGGGACCAGCTGTCTGACATGGGACCAGCTGTCTGACATGGGACCAGCTGTCTAACAAGGGACGAGCTGTCTGACATGGGACCAGCTGTCTGACATGGGACCAGCAGTCTGACATGGGACCAGCTGTCTGACATGGGACCAGCTGTCTAACAAGGGACGAGCTGTCTGACATGGGACCAGCTGTCTGACAAGGGACCAGCAGTCTGACAAGATGGGACCAGCTGTCTGACATGGGACCAGCTGTCTGACATGGGACCAGCTGTCTGACAAGGGACCAGCTGTCTGACATGGGACCAGCTGTCTGACAAGGGACCAGCTGTCTGACATGGGACCAGCTGTCTGACAAGGGACCAGCTGTCTGACATGGGACCAGCTGTCTGACATGGGACCAGCTGTCTGACATGGGACCAGCTGTCTGACATGGGACCAGCTGTCTGACAAGGGACCAGCTGTCTGACATGGGACCAGCTGCCTTGAGCTCCATGTTGTGCTTAAGGCTGTACTTGGTGGGTGGGAAACAACACCAAAAAAGACTAAGAAAAGAGACATTAATCATAGTTGCAGCCCCACAACACGTTGGAAGACAATTATTATTACAGTGTACATTATTAATTACATTTGTATTATGAAAACATGTCACATGTAAATTAGCCAACAAAAACATTAACCACTTACTATTTATTTTATATCTATCACGTCTTTATCAATAATGTAACTCTCAAGTCCCCCGTTATGTTAAATGCATGTTTTACTTCCATTCCTCTTTCTCCTTGTTGCATCTATGTTTGTATCATTTCATGGCGCGTTACGATGTGTGCAATAAAGTTATCTGAAAGGGAACAATAGAGCTCTGTTGTTACATCTTGACCGTTACCGTGTAACGGCACCGTTACCGTGTAACGCGGAACCACTCATTCCGCTTGTAGCCGGCAGTCTGAGTCCCGAGTCCCGTCAACGTCACCCTGATCGCCGCAGACTGTCACAAGCTACCGGGGGAGCGAGTCGGAAGCGACCCGCTGCTAACGTTCAGTCTTTGGCTACGAACGTTCATTGAGTCGCTGGAGTACATGATAATTCATAAATACTAAAGATATTACCCCTGCACTGGAGATTTCGACCTCACGAAGATGGCTGATCTTCTCTTCTTCCGCCCTCTTCTTTTTTTTCCTCGTCCTCCTCTTTTTTTCTAAATACAACTTTATTTAAAACACGCAGCTCACATTTGAAGGAACACCTTTTATTTATAATAGAATGTTATAGGGCAATAAATAGCATACAGTGTGCTTCGTACTTTCAACCAAGCGTATTACAGTATCGGCTATGTTATGTTATTATTAAGACAATCTTGTTATCAATGTCATTATGAATTGCTATAGTTCTGTTATTCCACAAGGTGGCGCCAGAGAATAAATATATCCTAAAATGCACCTTGTTTGGTACAAGCTCAACGTGCATTATTTATTCTGATGAATCTTTTGAGTCCCATTTTAAAGTGAGGAGATTAATTATTGGACAATGAGGTATCCCAAGTGGGGCGGTCTGATTTACTCATATCTAGCTCTAGAAATTCCTGTTCTTCAGGTCTTTCATTTGTATACACGTATTGTCCTAAATCTAAGTCAATACATCAAGTAGTGATTAGATATTGGCACATATTGAAAAGTTTTTTTTTTTTGCAAACAGGACTGAACAATTAATACCACTAAGCATCCCATACCGTACTGCACTTAATTACAGCATGTTCAAGCATTGCATCTACAATTCTCAAAAATCGAAATCTGAATAGTTACAAACCTAATCATAGCATTATGACAATAACATTACATTTGACCTCAGGCCCACATTAGGACGGATTACAAGCAGAATGCATCTTACACTTATATTTGCAAAAACAGCTAATGTTTGAATTGTCTATACTCTTCCATGACACATTTGACAGGGAATCCATGAGAGCTGCAGATGAGTTCTTAAAAGTGTGTATATTTATTAAGATGTTTACCATTGTCATGCTAAACTGTTGAGTTTGAGGCTACATGGCGTTTTCTCATAGATGGGTCTCTTGTGTACAAGCATAGGTGCCAACATGGTGCACATTCAGGGGGCTCACAGGAGTGTAGTCAACATAGACGTAGCATTGTTAGCATGTTGACAAAGAAAATGCTTTTCAGAGTTCAATCACTTTGTCTTTCATTCCATTGCACACTAACAAAACATTATGTGAAATGTTGACTTGACTAGCTGTATAATATATAGACTTCCAATGACATTTGCTATTTGAATAAATGTGAAGCTGAGGCTGCACGGTGGTCTGTGTGGAGTCTGCATGTTCTCCCCGTGGCAGCCCTCCAGGTTCTCTGCCTTCCTCCCACAGTCCAAAGACATGCTGATTAATTGGAATCGAGTAAACTCAGCTGAGGTGCTGACGTCATTAAGTCAGCAGCTGCTGGAAAGACTTTCCATCCATCCCATCCATCCATCCATCCATTTTCCATACCGCTTATCCTCATTAGGGTCGCGGGGGCGCTGGAGCCTATCCCAGCTGACATAGGGCGAAGGCAGGGGACACCCTGGACAGGCCGCCAGTCCATCGAGGGCACATGTAGGGACATACAACCATTCACTCTCACATTCACACCTATGGGCAATTTAGAGATCAATTAACCTGCAGCATGTCTTTGGACTGTGGGAGGAAGCCGGAGATCCCGGAGAGAACCCACGCTGCCACGGGGAGAACATGCAAACTCCACACAGAAGGACCGCTCCGACCGGGAATTGAACTCGCGGCCCTCTTGCTGTGAGGCGACAGTGCTAGCCACTACACCACCGTGCAGCCCACAATTGCAGAAAGACTTTCCTAATAATAATATTAATAATATCAATAAATTATACAAATTGTCAATATTTGTGTTTTGGAAATATGGAATATACCCAGTAATATTTGTAAAATAGGGTATCTGCACAAAATCCTGCACTTCCTGCACATCCTCTCCGCCTGTCTGCGTGTCTCAGCTGCACTGGGGCCAAATCGTTTTGGCCCAGAAGAGGCGGGTCTAAGAAGCAGTTTAGCCTATTACTGATTCAAGATATAAATGAGTAATATACAATTTAGCCAATCCGCGTCTTAAAATATATTCAGTTTTGAGCCAAAGTCATCTGGCCCAAAAGCTGCGTGTTCTTGTCAGGTGCTTTTTTAACGACATGACAACAGCCAGCGTGAGCACTTCTCTTCCAAGAAGACCCGACCCGGTAAAATCTCTCCTCCAAGACCCGTTTGAGAGAAGAACTTTGGCAGACTTCTCCAAAATCGGCGGACCATATTTTTTAAAATTGGCTGAATCTTGACAAACTGACCACAGATTAAATGCTTAAACAGATAACTTCTCACCTGAAAACATCCTACAATTTCATTCTGTTACTCAACAACAGTAGTATTTATTTCTCCTCCGCCATTGTTCCCTGTTGCGAAATGCATTCTGGGATATTGGCTGTCCCAAGTACGCACAAGTCAACTTAACACAAGTACACAAGGACACGAGTACAGGAGGACTCAAGTACACATGGACACACGTCTTGGTTGCCTCTATCACCTGGGAGGTAAAGGAAAGAGTCAAGGCTGCCCAGGAGTCCCAGCCCGGCCCAAGCTCCTGTCCCCCTGACCGCCTGTTCATTCCCCAGACCCTGAGGTCCGAGGTCCTCCAGTGGGCCCATAGCTCCAGTCCCACTTGCCATCCTTGGAGCCAGCGTACTAGGGATGCTTTGCAGCAGAGGTTCTGGTGAATTCATCAATGCCTGTCCTGTCTGCAACCAGCACAAACCATCCCACCAGGCTCCCGCTGGTTTACTGCAACCACTGTCTGTGCCCAATCGGCCCTGGTCTCACATCTCCCTGGACTTTGTCTCCCACTGTCCAACAAACACGCCACCATCCTAACTGTGGTAGATCGGTTCAGCAAGATGGCCCACTTCGTGCCCTTGCCCAAGCTCCCCTCGTCCAAGGATACTGCTGAGCTGGTTCTGCTGCACGTCTTCTGGTTTCACTGTCTCCCCACGGATGTAGTCTCTGACCGGGGTCCTCAGTTTACGTCAGTATTCTGGATGGAGTTCTGCACACTCATCGGGGCCACAGCGAGCCTGTCATCTAATGGCCAGACTGAGCGCAAGAACCAGGAGATGGAGACGGCTCTACGGTGTTTGGTCTCCGAGACTCCAGCATCCTGGTGGAGTATGCCCACAACACCCTGACCAGCTCTGCCACTGGAATGTCCCCGTTCCAGTGTGCCTACGGGGTTCAACCTCCATTGTTTTCGGCCCTGGAGAAAGAGGTTTCCTGCCCCTCCGTCCAGGCTTTCGTCTGCCGCTGCCACCGTACCTGGGCCAAGGCTAGAGTTGCGCTGTTTATCTCAGCCAACCATTACTACGCAGCAGCCAACCGGTGTCCACTGGTCCCTGGTGTACAGCCCCCACCGCGGTTCATCGAGGGAGGGTTCGCCGCCTGCTTCGTTCCCGTCGTCGTGGAAGAGGGTTACAATACCTGGTTGACTGGGAGGGCTGCGGCCCAGAGGAGAGATGCTGGGTCCCGGCCCGACACATCATGGATGCCCCTCTCATGAGAGAGTTTCATCGCAGCCACCGTGACCAGCCCTCCAAGTGCTCTGGGCCCAAGGGGGCTACCCAGCCAGACTCTGTTCCCTCTCTTCCTTTGGCAGCATCAGACATCGGGGAGGTTGAGGACGAGCCATCTTCCGATCCGGACAACTCACCTGCCGATGAGGAGAGGGCGGAGATGTCTGAGGAGTATTAGCCCTCCTCCAGATCCCCTCCGCCCACCCGGTGTGGCGATTGTTTTGGGACATGGATTGTGGTCCATGCCTACTACTCATTATTCATATATTTTCTCATATTCATTGAATGTGTTGTAACTCTGTAACTCTGTTCATTCTGTACACATGACATCTATTGCTTCTGTCCATCCGGGGAGAAGGATCCTCCTCTGTTGCTCTCCTGAAGGGTTCTTCACTTTTTTCCCTGTGAAAGTTTTTTTTTCCGTTTTTTTGGGATATTCTCCTGATCCGATGTGAGGTCAAAGGTCAGGGATGTCGTATGTGTACAGATTGTAAAGCCCTCCGAGGGGAGTTTGTGATTTGTTATTTTGGGCTATACAAAATAAACTGAATTGAATTGATTTTTGTCAGAGCAAACAGTATTCAATAATTTATAGTCCTAACAGTATATTTATTAGCTCATAGTCAAAGCAGACATTAATAACTAATTCATCATCATAGCTGAATTTATTCATCAGTTCATAGTCATAGCTGACCATAGTCATCGCAAACCTTATTTATTAGTTCATAGTAATAACAGTATTTATTACATATTTCTAGCTGACCTAGTCGTAGTTCATAGTCATAACGGACCTTAGTCATCAGTTTAAAGTCATAGCTTACCTTTTTCATTCATTCATAGTCATAGCTGACGTTATTCATTAGTTCATAGCAGAGCTTATTCATTACTTCATTGTCAAAGCAGAGCTCCTCTATTGCACTAATATGCAATAACATGCATTTAAAGCACGACCAACCAGCTATGTCAACAAAGAGGTGAAGCAATTAAGTCTCTCCTGATCGAATTGTATGCCTGTGACCAGTTGTTAACTGTAATGCCCATAAGAGTAATGACTAAAGAACAGACCACTCACCTGTCAGGTCCCACGTTTTTGTAAATTACATTCTCACCTACAAACTAATGGAGCTGAATACTTTCAGATGAGTGTGTTTCAAATTGAGCCTTTCTCAGCACACTAACTGCTCATGCTCTTAGACATACAATATGTGTACAATTTACTTTTGTTTTCCGAGTATAAAAAGCTGCTCTTAAATATTAGCATTTTGTAAATGGTTTCATATTGGGATGTAGTAAAGTGCAGATAATCGTCTATACAAGGCATTCACACACAGCTGAACACTGTGTGTGTGTGTGTGTGTGTGTGTGAGGGGGCGGTGATGATTCAGAAGTCAGATTTCTCACAGGAACAGTCACTTCACTAGAAGCAGAAGCACATTGCAGTTGGCCAGTGAAGGAAGATTTTTGTTGTCTTTTTATTTCTCTTTGGTAGGGATCTGAGGGATCCAAAAAGTATACACCTGCCTATTTTGGATATTTTATTTTAAGATCATCACAATGTCCAGAGTTGCTAATCTGTCGAAGCTGCGACAAGAGAGGATGAGGGAGATCAACCTGCGGGTAAGTTGGCATTATGTTCATCATTGAGTGTAACATTAAATACATTAACATCAGGCAATGGCATTGGATTCACTTTAGTAGTTCCGGCCAGCCACACAGTGTTTAAATAGGACAGTCAAAACAACAGATATTTCGAGATGACGACTAAATGGTACTTTGTAGATTTCTCTTTTGTCACTTCCCCCCCTGTCTATATCCGTGTCATTGCCTGCTTTTGCACTCGCAGTCAGAATACATTTCCTCAATTTGACACAGGGCCTGCCTGCCCTCTTCTCACATCCTACAGAGCAGTGATATCAGGGCCTCTCAGGCCCTGATATCACTGCATCTTTCCTCTAGATAAACAGGATAAATCTCTCTGTATTTTTTTGGATGTAGGTGGTGGTGTGTATATTTGCTTGTACACAGTGTCCTTTTTCACTGGATATTTAACTATAGCAACTGTTGCCATAGAAATGGCAGTGGGTGTGCGTTGTAATATTACTGCTTTCTTTGAGAATGTTGCAGGCCTCAGAAATTTGTATAAATAAATTCATAAAAAAGTAGTCATTGCTGGGATTTACTGTGACACTAGTCTTAAATGCACATATGTGCATTCTCATTTGAAAGATGTGCATTAGGTCACTCACACAAACACACAAAAAAACTGATCATGTGATGTACTTGATTTGCCAAGGTTCCCCATTTTACAGCCATCAGCTGCGCACTATCCACCCTGACTGTAGTGTCCCAGACTGTATTGAGCTTCTTCTGTAAGGTGATACATTGTAGACAAAAACAATAATAAATTCAATGCATGTCTCATTGTGCGAGATGAGAACTTGGCAACAATAATTGGAACAAACTCTTACTAAGAAAGCTTCACAGGGGGTTGCAAAGACCTCTTGAATTTAAGGGGTGAAAGAAAACAAACAAAACATTCAGCGAAGAAAAGAAAAAAAGTTATTTCTTGTAAGTTATCCATTTAGAAAAAAATGAAGATAGGAATGTCTTGCGAGAAAAGTGGTACGTTGTAGATGTGAGCATATTCAGTGAGCTTTCATTCTGTTTCATGTAGCAAGCTAGCTAAATAGTGTAGTCCTGCGTTACAAAAGTTATGTGCTTAAAACTACCAGAGAGCCGACCCAGAAATGGCCAATCGTCAGGGAGAAGGTGTCAAAAATAACAAGCGTATTTACCAGGACAGCTATATCAATCTTGGCTTCAAGACACACCAGAATACTAAACACTCCAAAAACAGGAACTTGTGACTGGATTCAGTCCCCAGATCACAAGAACCCGTTTTGCAAGGACAGGAAGTGACCAGAAGTTGAAATGTGAGTGCTCTTTCCTTATTATGCAAGCCAACAAGCAACACACCATCTGGGAAACAACGACCAAACAGGCTTGCAATGAAATTGAAGGTGTGGATCCCAAGTGGCTGACAAATGTAAGACTGTACCACTATCCAACAACACGTGTCACTTTGGTTTAAAAAAAACAAAATGGCGCCGGCCAAAATGCTGAACCAAAGGCTTCAAAACTCGTCCAAAAACCTAAGGGTGATGTCACAGTGACTCCGTCCCCACCATATATGCAGTCTATTTACCAGTGTTCATGAAACAATAAGTACTTTATTTCCCTTTATAATGGGCCAGTTATAGGTGGGGATTATGAGTTTAGGCTTAGCCAGTGCAATGAATTATAGCACTATATTTTTTTCATTTATTAAGTTAGCCAAGGCTAAACATACCTCTAAGGTATTTAGAATGTGTTCATCTTCATCAACACACGGTGTCAGAAAATAACATTAGTTTTTGAGTATATCTAAATCCTGTTTTGAAGGTATTATTATAGATTAGTGGTATACAATTTGCCAGTGCAATGCATTATAGCACTATATTAATTTAATTTATTAAGTTAGCCAAGGCAAAACATACCTCAAATATTTATTTACTGAAAACGTGAAAAGGTTATTTTTGGGGAGTTGTTCCTGATCCGATGTGAGGTCAAAGGTCAGGGATGTTGTATGTGTACAGATTGTAAAGCCCTCTGAGGCAAATTTGTGATATTGGGCTATACAAAATAAACCTAATGGAATTTAAAAACACAGAGTTAACCCTGAAGTAACCTTGCTAACACAATGTCTTCTACTGTATGTTTTCGGACCTCATTGCCATCTCTGCCCTTTCTATGTCGGCCCCCCAAGGGCCATCCTCATGTTTAGGGAGGTTCTGGCAGAAGAGAAAACAAGAGCCGGATATAACAGCTTTCTAGCTGTTGCACCACAACTAGTCACTCATCCCCAACCACAGCTTTTAGGGGAGTAACGACACAGCTGCGTGTTGACAGTATGGATAAACTGAAACTGGGTTATTCTCTCCAGTTCTGCAGCGTCCCTCCTCTGTTCATGGGGGTCAAAGAGGTGAATCTATCCTCCCAGGAAGAGATAGATTACCTCTCAGAAGAGAGTTAGGGCCTTTTACAGAAACAGATCTGTCTACTGTCCTCACTCACGACAGACATAGGGCAAGGGTGTAGGTTTGGTCTCAGCATTGGTAGGGACACTGCCAGCTTTCCCTCGACCCCGCCCTCCCCCATATAAAAAAAAACATAGTTGATATTATGTTGAACAGGCAAACTTTATTAAAATATATTAACATTTGTGTAACTTGAAACTGATTTTAACATAATTACAGTAATAAAAAAATAGTTTAAATACAAAACACTATTCTGCACCAAATAAATAATAATAATAAATTAATAAAATGCCATTATAGTGTAACAGTATATTCTATATCCAAAATATATATAAACAACTTTTACCAGTTGTGTAGTGACAGTACCTTGCCTCCTGCTGTGTTTTAGACATTGCACGTCGTAGTTGGGTGTGAACTGGTGTTTTCTCCAATGCATGTGTTGTTACAGCTTGATGGTGTGCTTTACTCGCTGGATGGCGATTAAAGCTTTCAATGACATTTTTCCAATTACTAAAACCCTTAAAGCCGAAGGCTGGGCCATTCTTTTTTTGAATGGTCTTTTTGATGGTTATGCTTTGACACACTTAAAACAAAGTACCTTTTTCAATGTAGGGCTATAATGCAGCCACAGATATTGACTATACCACTTTGCCTGAAACTGTAACACTTGTGCTGAAGTTGCTGGACTCTGATGTATTTAAGGTCAGGCTGTATGGTTCACTCCCCAGGTCCAGGACACTGCTACACTCACTTCATGACGGTCACTGTCACTCAAACTGACTGTTCCCTAAAGAGCAAAAAGAACTTAGCCTAGTGTGCACATGCATGTTTTAACATAATAATAATTCACTTAAAACAGGTAGACAATGTTTACCCTGTCAGCCATGATAATACACCTCAACACAGAATCAATGTAAGACCTCACCTGAAGCCCTGGTGGTCCAGCTGCTGTTTCCTCATCCTGATTTCTGAGTTTCCTGAATGCATTTCAAAATAATGCCTTAATGAATAAATGTAGACCATATGAGTAGTATATGTATTTATGTTGAAAGCAATTTTGAATATTTAGGTAATAGGTTCAGGTTTTATGGAACAGCCTTGTTTTTTTTTATACATCACATAATTCACAATCCAAAAGTGCTGACATGAGGTCAGATTCCCCAAACATCCTTCAGTTTCCTTGCTAATGTATGGTAAAATGGTAATTCTTCACAACATGCCATGATCAAGACCTCACCTGGAGCACTGGTGGTCCAGCTGCTGCTTCCTCAACCTGCACTCCATCTGCACTGGAGTGTTTCTGACTTCAGCCAATTAACTTACATGACAGCATCGTGTCTCGCAGGCTCGAGGGCGCGTTGGAAATCGTGGAAATTATTTTTCACTCTTCTGAGCGACAAACATAATATTGAATAGATAATGATACAAATGAGTTTGCAAATATATTGTGCACAATAATTTTTTTCAAATTAACAAAATATTGGTGGGAACAATTGTGTCTTTCCCAAAACTTTGGTCGTGACTAGCCCCTATGGACCATATGCAAACCTACGCCCTTGACATAGGGGGTTAACCATCAGACAGTAGCTGGATCTATACAGCCAAGCGATTGGTTCACTGCATGGACTTAAGGATGCACACGTTCATGTTGAGGTGTCTTCATAACACAGGAAATTCTTGTGTTTTGCCTTTTAGGTGATAGCCTATGAGTTGAGAATTATGAGATTTATTGTTTAGCTATTCCATGGCTCCCCACACCTTCAGCAGTGTAGACCATGGTTTCAGGGTCTTCGTTTATCTCGACGACCTCATCGTCATGGCTAGTGAATGAGCTACGTTTCACACAACCCAATTGATATTACACTGTACACGCTCCTGTCACATTCCCCGGGTTACCCCCCCCAGCACCAAGGAATGAGCACACTCGGGGTATTGTTCATAATATTCTGAGACTAACTTTCAATTCAATTCAGTTTATTTTGTATAGCCCAATATCACAAATTACAAATTTGCCTCAGAGGGCTTTACAATCTGTACACATATGACATCCCTGTCCCAGGACCTCACATCGAATCAGGAAAAACTCCCCAAAAATAACCTTTGACAGGGAAAAAAGGGAAGAAACCTTCAGGAGAGCAACAGAGGAGGATCCCTCTCCCCGGATGGACAGAAGCAATAGATGTCATGTGTACAGAATGAACAGCATTTACAAAGTTACATAAACACATTACATGAATATGACAATGTATGAATGGAACTCCAATCCATGAAACAGAAGGAGGTAGAGAGGAGGGGGCGGGGCATCAGTAGGGCCACCGCGGGAGGCCGGCTCACCAGGCATCAGACACCTCCAGGTCCAATGGACCCTATGAGACGTGAAGTCACAACGACTCCGGGGAAGAAGCAGAGTTAATAAGGTGCAATGGAGAGATGTAAATTCATCCATAAGGAGAGAGAGAAGATGAGATAGGTGCTCAGTGTATCCTAAAACATCCCCCAGCAGCCTATAAGCCTATAGCAGCATATCAAGGGGCTCGACCAGGGCAAACCTGATTCAGCCCTAACTATAAGCACTATCAAACAGGAAAGTCTTAAGTCTATTCTTGAATGAGGTGACTGTGTCTGCCTCCCGGACTGAAAGTGGAAGCTGGTTCCATAAAAGAGGAGCTTGATAACTGAAGGCTCTTGCTCCCATTCTACTTTTTAGGACTCTAGGAACCACAAGTAGCCCCGCATTTAGTGAGCGCAGCTCTCTAGTGGGGCAATATGGTACTACAAGCTCCTTAAGATATGATGGTGCATCACCAATCAAGGCTTTGTAGGTGAGGAGAAGAATTTTAAATGTGATTCTTGATTTTACAGGGAGCCAGTGCAGCGCAGCTAATACAGGAGTCATGTGATCTCTTTTCTTAGTTTTTGTGAGTACACGAGCTGCAGCATTCTGGATCAACTGGAGGGATTTAAGAGACTTATTAGAGCAGCCTGATAATAAGGAGTTGCAGTAATCTAGTCTGGAAGTAACAAACGCGTGAACCAGCTTTTCTGCATCTTTTTGAGACAAGATGTGTCTGATTTTTGAAATGTTACGTAGATGAAAAAATGCAATCCTTGAGATTTGCTTAACGTGGGAGTTAAAGGACAAGTCTCGGTCAAAGATAACGCCGAGATTCTTTACAGTGGTGTTGGATGCCAGGGAAATGCCATCTACAGAAACCACATCACCAGATAATTGATCTCTGAGGTGTTCAGGGCCCAGTAAAATAACTTCAGTTTTGTCTGAGTTTAACATCAGGAAGTTGCAGGTCATCCATGTTTTTATGTCTTTAAGACATTCTTGAATTTTAGCGAGCTGGTTGGTCTCCTCTGGTTTGATCGATAGATATAATTGAGTATCGTCTGCATAGCAATGAAAGTTTATGCAGTGTTTCCTGATAATATTGCCCAAAGGAAGCATATATAAGGTAAATAAAATTGGTCCAAGCACAGAACCTTGTGGAACTCTGTGATTAACGTTGGTGGTCATTGAGGCTTCATCGTTTACAAATACAAATTGAGATCGATCTGATAAATAGGATTTAAACCAACTTAGTGCGGTACCTGAAATGCCAATCGACTGATCCAGTCTCTGTAATAGGATGTCATGATCAATGGTGTCGAACGCAGCACTAAGGTCTAATAATACCAGTACGGAGATGAGTCCTTTATCTGATGCAATTAGGAGGTCATTTGTAATGTTTACCAGTGCTGTCTCTGTGCTGTGGTGTTTTCTAAATCCTGACTGAAACTCCTTAAAATAAACTATTCTGATGTAGGAAGTCGCACAACTGATTTGCGACTACTTTCTCAAGGATCTTAGAGAGGAAGGGAAGGTTAGAGATCGGTCTGTAGTTAGCAAACACCTCTGGATTAAGAGTGGGCTTTTTCAGGAGAGGTTTAATTACAGCTACTTTGAAGGAATGTGGTACATGCCCTGTTAGCAAAGACACATTAACAATATCCAGCAGAGAGGTGCCAATTAAAGGCAACTTTAAGCAGCCTAGTTGGGATGGGGTCTAAGAGACAGTTAGACGGTTTAGAAGTAGAAAACGTTGAAGACAATTGGTCTAGGTTAATGGGAGAAAAGCTATCCAAATATACACCAGGGCATACAGCCGTTTCCAAGGCCACTCCTCTTGATGACAGATCGGCAGTAGTTGAGGACAAGAGATCATCAATCTTGCCTCTAATAGTTAAAATCCTTTCATTGAAGAAGTTCATAAAGTCATTACTACTGAGGTCTATAGGAATACACGGCTCCACAGAGCTGTGACTCTCTGTCAGCCTGGCTACAGTGCTAAAGAGAACCCTGGGGTTGTTCTTATTTTTCTATATTACTGATGAGTAATAGGCTGCTCTGGCATTACGGAGAGCCTTTTATATGTTTTAAGGCTGTCTCGCCAAACTAAGCGTGATTCTTCCAGTTTGGTGGAACGCCATAAACTTTCGAGCTTTCGTGATGTTTGCTTTAGTTTGCGGGTCTGAGGGTTCTACCAGGGAGCAAACCTCCTTTGCCTCACTGTCTTTTTCTTCAGTGGGGCTATCGAGTCTAGTGTCATTCTCAGTGAGCCTATAGCACTATCGACAATATGATCAATCTGGGACGGACTAAAGTTAGCACAGGAGTCCTCCGTCACATTGAGACGTGGTATTGAATCAAATGCAGAAGGAATCGCTTCTTTAAATTTAGCTACAGCACTGTCAGTTAGACATCTGGTGTAGAAACTTTTGACTAACGGTGTACACTCCGGGAGTATGAACTCAAAACTTATGAGGTAATGGAGACCACCAAATGCTCAATGTCAATGCCATATGCAAGAACAAGGTTGAGGGTGTGGCGAAAGCAGTGAGTGGGTTTCTGTACTCTCTGACAGAAGCCAATCAAGTCCAACAATGAGCTTTAGATGACAGAGATCTAATATTTGGGAGTCCACATTTAATTCTCTTGTTTTGTTGCACTTTTGAAATAGTGATGTTAACCTGGATGAGGTTATTTTGTATGACTCCTCTTCTGGTTACTTTTGATTTAATGAATTTAAGTGGCCGTGGGACAGACACAGTCTGTATAGAGTTAAGGTTAAGGGTGGATAACGGCTCGGATGGAAGTGCAGAGAAGGGTGAAGACTACAACTCTGCTTCTGCTTCCTGATCTGAACTCTGGGTCATGGATTAAGTCCGCTAATCAACTTCGCCATGTTTGCAGAAATGAGACGCGCTCCATCCCAAGTGGGATGAATGCCGTCTCGACTCATCAGATCAGGCTTTCCCCAGAAAGTCTGCCAGTTATCTATGTAGCCCACATTGTTTGCTGGGCACCACCTGGACAACCAGCGGTTGAATGACGACATGCGGCTATACATGTCATCATTGATCAGATTGGGGAGAGGGCCAGAGAAAACTACGGTGTCCGACATTGTCTTGGCATAAGCACACACCGATTCCACCTTAATTTTAGTGACCTCCGACCGCCGCAGTCAGGAGTCATTACCGCTGGCGTGTATTATAATCTTACTGTAACTACGCTCATCTTTAGCCAGCAGTTTTAAACAAGATTCAATGTCGCCCGCTCTGGCCCCCGGGATGCATATGACTTTGGTCCCTGGCTTCCCTATCTTCACGTTTCTGACTATGGAGCTACCTATAACCAGAGTGGGTTTCTCAGCGGGTGCGTCGCTGAGTGGGGAAAACTGGTTCGAAACGTGAAGAGGTTGGCGGTGCTCAGTGGACTTCTGTTACTTAAAACCTCTTCGAACAGTCACCCAGCCATCCGGCTGCTCGGGGGCTGCCGGGGGACAGCTAACAGAGGCTAATGCTAAAGGCTCCGCACCGGCTATGGGGGAGGCGGGCTAACTAGTGTAACTGTCTGAGCTTCGATGGCGCGGAGCCGTGCATCTAACCCACTTAGAACTGCCTCCAACCTAGCAAATGAACTACACTTGTTGATGCATGTTGTCTAGTGCCACACAGTTGATACAGGAAGTGGTGGACTGTTTAAAGCATAATTTCCAGCGACACTCCATGAAGGAAAAAAACTTCTAACACGTCTGCGCGTTGTCCAAACGTCGCAGACATTCTCGGCTGCGTGGGCCGGCAGTCCCCTGATGTGCACAAGGTTTGAGAACCACTGGTCAAAAGACACATGTCAAAACTTGATGCTGACAGAGGTCATAGGTCTCTTTACAAATGTACAGAAAGTCTTTTTCACATTGAGTCTCTGTTTTCTCTTTCAGAATAAAGAGAGAGAGCGCATGAGGGAGCGAGAGAAGGCGGCAAGGGAGAGGGAGGCACGTTACAGCAATGGTCACCTCTTCACGTCATTGACAGTGTCAGCAACCACACTCTGTTCAGCATGCAACAAGAGTATTACTGCCAAGGAGGCGCTCAGCTGCCCTAGTAAGTACATAGTGCACATACACAGTGAGAGGTGGGTAAATGGAAGAAGAAGTAACAGTTCTGTCAGTTCATACTTAGGTAAGACTGTGAAGGTATCTATGACTTACATTCCCAAACAATAAAACTGCGTTGGTCTGCGGGAATCTGTGTAGGGAGGAGGTTGGACTCTTTTACCCGAGAGAGGTTGCCTTTGCCCTGTTTGAACCAAGTAGTTTGGTTGCATAAATATAACTAAGCATTTTTGTTTTGTTTTGTTTAAATTTCTGAGTCATTTTAAGCCAAAACCTGATGTATGTTACTAAACCTAACCAGGTGCATTTGTAGCATTGATTAGTTTTATTTAATTTACAACGTTAACCACGAGTTTTAAATTGCAACCGTAATCTGGGAGAAAATATGTTAACGAGAGAGGAGGTATAACATGTTCGTCCTCTTTATGTCTCCCATTTTTTCCAGCTTGTAATGTCACTATCCACAACCGCTGTCGAGACACTTTGCCAAACTGCGCCAAAATGAAACAGAGGGTAAGATGAAGGCTACACCACAAATCATCATTTTTTTAATACATATGGCGACCATCTTTACACACAGTATGAGTACTACTCCATTCAGGTCATAAAACCTCATGCGTAATTAAATCAGTGACATTTTGAATTTGAAGATAAAGCTGATAGACTGTTGGTAAAACAACTGAAGGGGACAGGCCAGCAGGTCTATAACATCTCTTCCAGTTAAATGTGGATTCTAAACAAATTGATGACAGTTTTTTGGAAACAATGGAAATGTGATTGAGAGTTTGACAAAGCAACGCTGGTTTTGTCAGAGTTTCTTGAATTAGAATACAGAAAGTGTAGCTTAGTGTCAAAATGAATTTTATGTTGATGCTATGTAAGATTTCAGATCGACACACATTACAAATAGATTTATATATACTTTATATGGAATACTATTGTAGATGTAACATTACGATTTGTGTTCTTTATTAATACAGCAGCAGAAGATGGCCCTAATAAGGAACAACTCAGCCGTACAGAATGTCACGCTGCGCACAAAAAGTGAGTTTTTCTTATATACACATATATTCAGTCTCCTTCTCAAATAATTCTGATTTAGCCATTCCTATTTTGTCTCCTCTTGCCTTCCTCCGATTTGCTTGTCACTCTCCTGCAACCTTTTAAAAAAACTTCCCAGCTCCAGGAATGCGCGAGCGTCCAAGTTCAGCCATCTATCCTTCTGACAGCTTCCGACAGTCCCTGCTGGGATCCCGCCGTGGACGCTCAAACCTATCCCTGTCCAAAAGTGTCTCTACCAACAACATTGCAGGGTGAGCATCACTTTCATTGGCCAGCAGCTACAACACAATGAGGCACAGGCAGCTACCCAAGGATTTGGTCCCACTGTTGAACTTGTCCACAAGCACAACAATTGTGGATCTTGATCCTGTGAATTGGCTAGGCACATCTTTTGTTTAATTTTCATTGTGAGATGACATTGTTCAGCAGTATATTATACATGTGAGTTTTATCCTGGTTTTGATTATAATAATAATAATAATAATACATTTGTTTTATAAGGCGCCTTTCAAGGCACTCAAGGTCGCCGTACAACATATTTAAAAATCTGACACAATTTAAAAAGCAGCGCAGTTAAAAGCAGAACAGTCTGCAGCAGAGCAACCCAGAGGGGAACACGTCAGGCATAGGCCTGCCTGAAAAGGTGGGTTTTGAGGTGGGTTTTGAATAAAATGATAGAGTCAATGTTTCTGATGTCAGGGGGGAGGGAGTTCCAGAGGCGAGGGGCAGAGCGGCTGAAGGCTCTTGACCCCATGGTGGACAGACGAGCTGGGGGGACAGTCAGGTTGATGGAGGAGGCAGACCTGAGAGACCGGGTGGGGATGTTGATTTGGAGGAGGTGAGACAGATATGGAGGGGATTATATTATGTCTGCATGAAATATTGTACAGGTGACAGACTTTTAAATGTAGAGAAATTAATTACAAGATGCTAGACTTTGTCTAGTGCGGTTTTGAAGCATTAAGTCCGGTTGTCCGTTGACATCTTGGATTTGTTTTTTTGCAACCAGTGAACATTATGCTGTATTGGAAATACTAGTGACACATAAACTCATCTTAACAATGTTTAGGGAGGTTTAGCTGAGAGTTTTAGGTAAGAAGAAGGGGCCCTTAAATCATAGACATTGATTCATTTCTCAGAATCAGAAGTTGCCCCCTGATCATCGCATATTTTCAGACAGTGGCGGCTGGTGGAATCTTTTTTGGTTGGGCCATCCAATCAATTTCAGCAAACATCCCAATGTGATTCAATGCAAACAAGTATCAAACACATATTTCTACTTTGTAGTTAAATATTTAACATGTATTCTAACACTGACATAATAAGGACATCTTATTCATATAATTCAGTATATTAATATATATATATATATATATATATATATATATATGTATATGTATATAATATATATATCATAAATATATTATAATAACATATAAATATCGTATAGTATAAATCACATATATATATATATATATATATATATATATATATATATATATATAAAAATCTGATAGAACATGCTTATATATTAAGATGGCCCTATGAACCTTGTAGGGTTAAAGTGAGCCTGTTTTGATCCACCTCCTCTTTGTGTTTCTTCACCTCAACCTGTGTCCGTGGTCCAGCTGGTAGTGACGTTCACTTTGCTCAATATGGCTGCTTGAGGAGTTATCATGTGTGTCCCGGTGTTCTCATGTTTTATTAATTCTTCCAACAAGTGCTTCATGTTCTTACTCCCGTAACTGTCCATGCTGGAAGAAAAAAAAAGGCGCCTGACAAGAACACACAGCTTTTGGGCCAGATGACTTTGGCCCAAAACTGAATCTATTTTAGGACGCTGATTGGCTCAATTGTATATCACTTATTTATATCTTTAATCAGTAATAGGCTAAACTGCTTCTTAGACCCGCCTCTTCTGGGCCAAAACGATTTGGCCCCAGTGCAGCTGAGACACGCAGACAGACCATTTTTTCTTGTGACGTGCATTCTCAAATACTTTCTGCAAACTTCAATATCAAGATATACCACCAGTCAACCGAACACTGATCAAAAACTAATGACTGGTGTAACAAGTCCTGTCACAACCCCACACACGTCGTGTAATGTTTGGCAAGATACTTTATTTTGATATCTGCTCTGCCGGTCCCTGCTCCATCTCCAACACGCCTGATATAGGGGCAAGACACATTAACCCTTATCTACTGCAGCTGAGCCTAACCACGCCCCAGCCACCACAACTGGTAACCACAACCACAATTCACAAAATTGCTATTTAGATGTTAATTAAAAAACCTTTTAAAAGTCAAGACTCAGGCTGGAACCAAATGTGGACAATAGAACTAGCAGGTAGCTCTGCCTGGACGGCCACTGTCTGTTTGGAGCTACCAATGTATGTGTGTGTATGCGTGTGTGTGTGTGTATTGTAGGACCCTGACTGACAACTCTCCCCTCGGGCTGCGCAGGATCCTTTCCCAGTCGACAGACTCACTCAGCTTCAGGACCAGAGCTATGTCAGTGGAGTCTCTCAATGATGACGGTATCACTACATTCAACCTATACATCATAGTACAATGGCTTGGGAATCTGGATACATTGGAGGGAGATGTGGGTTAGCTAGTTGGTAAGGTGTATAGTGCATAAGCAGGATAGACGTTTGAATTATTAAATGTAGACCTTTACTTAAAAAGTTTTTGGAAATGTTTGAAAAGAAGTGATAAGTGCCATAAGTAAATTGAGTAATGTGGAGGTGAGTAATAATAGTTAAGTAATAGTTAAAAGGGCAATAGAAGCTGAAAACTGACTACATTTCAATCAGGAGAGACTAGTCTGATAAAGAAAATATTATTATTTATTATTAACAGATTCAATTCAATTCAGTTTATTTTGTTTAGCCCAATATCACAAATTACTAATTAGCCTGAGGGCTTTACAATCTGTACACATACGACATCCCTGTCCCAGGACCTCACATCGGATCAGGAAAAACTCCCCAAAAATAACACATAATTCACAAATCCTGAATTCTTAAAATGTATTATGAGCAAAATGTAAAGTATTAAAAGTGTTGTGTTATTTTTAGGTAAATCCTATGCAAATACCGTTCTAGTTTGTACATTACAACACTGCAGGGTAGTAGTCATAGCACTGCATCATATTTTATAAAATCAACATATTTTAGCATTAAAAAAAATCTTCATCTGAAAATGAACTAGTCTTGGCTATAAGTGTCAAATATATGTAGTGGAGTAAAAAAGCTCAATATTTCCCTCAGACGTGTGATGTTTGATGTTGATGTATTTCTCTTATTTAGGAGACCTATACTATACTGCACTATTGGAGGATCTGGAGCTGGAGAGCCAGGACTTTAAGGCTGACTCGTGGAGCATGGCTGTGGAAAGCAGCTACTTGCAGACACACCGCAAAAACGTCATCAAGAGGCAGGATGTCATCTATGGTGACATGTGTAGTTGATTGACCTTTTTATTTTAAACCCAGATATTTAATGTATTTCTGAATATACAGTAGCTGGAGGAAAGAAATGAATGTCCAGAGAAGGTATTTACTATATGTGTGTGTGTGTGTGCGTGTGTGTGTCCCTCTCAGAGCTGATTCAGACAGAGCTGCACCACATGCGAACGCTGCATATAATGGAGAGGGTGTTCCGGCAAGGCATGCTGGAGGAGCTTCAGCTGGACCTGTGCACTGTGTATGCCATGTTCCCCTGCCTGGACCAGCTGACCAGGATACACTCCCATTTCCTGGCACAGCTTCTCCTGAGGCGCAACAGCAGTCTGCAGTCTGGATCCAGCCGCAACTTCACCATTCACCAGCTGGGGGATATGCTACTAGAGCAGGTGGCTGCCATGCATTCTCACAACCATTCACACTGGCACAGTGACACAGAACTGGAAGCAAAATGTAACTGTATTCGGTCATTAGATGATGTTTTTTCTATAGTTTCGCAGAAGTCTATAACTACAATAGGTAATGAATGATTCCAACATGAGTTGAACACAATTTCACTAAGAAAACAATGATTTTTCAAAAGTTTATTTAAGTTATATTTAAGTTTTAGTTGATTAGCAATTAATTGCTAAAATAAGCACAAATTTGTATTCATATTTTATATTGATATTTGTATGATCTTTTTAGTTTTTTTATATTGATTTTTGTGATGTTATTAACTATTGTAAATATTTGCAAAATAGAGCGGCACATTTTACACACCAAGAGAAAACTATATTATAGAAATATTTATAGACATAAATACATCATTTGGGCTGAGAGTAACACAGTTGAAAAGGCCTAATGCGGGAAGGACAGCTGGCAAGAAATAACCGACTGTGTGAATATGTAAATGAATAGATTCATAATATCACTTCATATAGAGCATGATCGATCGGACTATAGTTACATGTACAAACAATATAATCTAACATTCCATGTACCGAGCTTTGACTAGTCATTAGGCGATGCTTTTACACAGTTGATCTCTTATCTCCAACATAACCTGCTCCGGAGCAGATTATGTTGGGTTAACCCTGAAGTTACCCCAAATCAACATGTGCATGTGTTCTTCTGCCAGTTCTCAGGCCAGTGTGCAGATGAGATGCGAAAGACCTACGCTGAGTTCTGTAGCCGCCACTTGAAGGCTGTCAAATTATACAAGGAACTGATGGCCAGAGACAAGAAGTTCCAGTGCTTCATACGGGTGAGACAGGCACACAGACATTACAAACACACCAAAATACAGTGCATTACAAATGAGAAAAAAGTGAGATTATACTGACTGAATTAAGAGTTTATACACAATATGTGAATTGTATTGTTTAATTAGATATTTTAGAAAGACATCTGTTCAACAAGCATGGAAATATGAATGAAAGTGAAACCTAATTCAATCTCTGTCAGTCTCTCATCCAGCGTCTGACACTCATTTAGTGTGTGTATGAAACTTTGGCGGCATTAGTCTCGGACCAACTGCCGTAGTATAAAGAGTGAGATGTTCCACACAGGGTCGGCAGGAGGTCAGGTGGATAAGTCAAACACACACAGCGGCGGCTTGAAGTAACTACAATGTAAACCCATCCACGTCATTATTAGATGCTCAGAGACAAATATCCGAGAGGATGATGATTACTAAAACAACCAAAGAAGTCACGCAGGTTGGGATAGAGTGGAGGTGGATGGGTCAACAAACATTCATATTTATACAATGTCATACTTTGATTTGCTAGAAAGGGACACCAAGTATCAGATTGTTATGAGAACAACGTGATGTCCTCCAATAGGTATGTTGACAAGTTTTGAAGTCTTGAGTTTGGCTACAGTCAATCCAAGTTCTAGACCTAACTCAGGTATATACGTTAGATACGTTAAACGATGATTTGACAAACACATACATTAGATATATTTTTTTGCTTAAAAAGTGAACTTATTGAAAAAAAATTACCCTTTACTGTTGAGTGGAACAATCTTTATTTTAGATTTGTTTTATTATTTACAAATAATTTTATAGCAAAAAGTACATAGTTTCAGTACTATATAGCCAGAACATACAAAAGTATCAGGCATAACAGAAGCGCAAACAATTGGAATTTAAATCTTTTTAATAATGTTAGAAGATAATCCATACTCATAAGTACATTTCTAACAAGACAAGCTGTCCTCTTTTATTTATTTTTAACAATCCATTCTTCAAGTATTTATACTTTTCTTTTTCTGGTGGGGCTCTATTTATGTATAGCAGCTTTAAACACCTCCTGGTTGATTCATCATTGTGGTGGAGGCCATCCATGCATGGCCACTAAGCCAGTACTGGAGACCATTGAAGGAACAGACAGAAAACAGAGGTTTCTCCTCCTGGTGCATTTCTACATAGTTTGTGTATCTAATTATTGGTTTGTTTTATCAGTAAGTTTGATTGGTAAATTCAGATTTAACTGGTTTCTGTCAGCAGTTGTGCGGGGCTGGATCCACGTGCAAGAACAACGTAGCAGGAGTAGTTCACAGTTGCTTTTATACGAACTGAACTCAGGGTGGAAAAGGTTGTGGATCGTGGTTAGTGGGAGCAGAGTGGCAGGCGGGTGAGGTGTCGGGCAGGTCAGAGAGAATCCGGGAGCTGGCTGGTGGTCGATTGGGTCGGCAAGGCTGAGACCAGGGGGTTCCGAGGAGAGCAGAGAGTCTAGGGCTGAGGGAAGCACTGGTTAGTCAAAAGTCAAAAGTCGTAACAAACAATTTGCCAGGACTCACGTTTGGCCGTAGCAGTAGGCCAGTGAGCGAAGACTGACGATCTGGCGAGGAGTGGAAGGAGAACTGGGGTAGATAAACTGTGGGGCTTGATGAGTGAATGAGTTGCATGTGTGCCGGTTAATTGGCAGCAGGAGGGGAAGGGGAGGCCACGCTCAGGCAGACACACATCCACACAGACACACACACACAGGACAAACGGGGGAGCAACGGAAAAAAGTCAGGATACTAGGAGGGGGGAGAGGCACAGCAGAAACCACGACAGTTCCATTAGTAAGTGCCAATTGTCTTGCTATTTAGCTCAGGTTGAACTAGTTTCCCTGGCTGTTTCTCAATATGCATGCTTGTCTGTACTTGTGTCCTCATGGACTTGTGAAGCGTCATCAGTCCCAGCTAAAGTACAGTTCCAATTCAAAGGAGGGAAGAATGGCTACTGTGGAACAATGGAACTAATGTTGTTGAGTCACGGAATGTAATTTTAGGACTTTTTCAGGCGAGAAGTTAGTTGTTGAAGCATCAAATCTGTGGTCGGTTTGTCAAGATTCAGCCTACTTCAAAATATGCTAAGAAGATTTCTGTGATTTGAGGTCCTGTTCGAGGGACCGGGAAGCCTCGCCAGCACTCATGGTGCCCGCTGAGAACAACCTGATCTCGGCAGTACTTCCGATGTCTATGTAGTGATTAAACTACAGCAATGTCTTTTTACTTTTGACTGACATATTTGCAATTATGTGTAAACAATATATATACAATTGTGTGTGTGTGTGTGTGTGTGTATGTATATATATATATATATATATATATATATATATATATATATATATATATACACACAATGTATACTAATATTAATAATAATATACATAATGTAAAAAACAGGGTTGTCAAATTATGGTTTGAATGTAAAAATACTTTAGAGTGAAGACCCTGAGTAAACTCATGAGCAACAACAGCTGAGGCGGTAATGTCATCAAGTCAGCTGCTGTTCCAATTGCAGAAAGACCGTCCTGCGTCCTCCTCAGAGTGTAAACTCCAAAGTGCACAAGTCCATACTTGGCGTACTTTATTAGTAGTTATGTTTGGTATGTTGTGGTCTATATTGTTTCTGTCATCAGTTCTTGTTCTGCCCCAAAAGAGAGGCTTTGAACATGGTAGATACAAACGGTCAAAATTAGTTTCCTCCATAGGGTGGCCGGGCTCAGTCTTTGAGATAAGGTAAGGAGATGAGTTTTCTCTGTAGGTGCCGGGCTCAGCCTTAGAGATAGGGTAAGGAGATGAGTTTCCTCTGTACGGCTCAGCCTTAGAGATAGGGTAAGGGGATGAGTTTCCTCTGTAGGGGCCGGGCTCAGCCTTAGAAATAGGGTAAGGAGATGAGTTTCCTCTGTGGGGGCCAGGCTCAGCCTTAGAAATAGGGTAAGGAGCTTGGACATCAGGAGTTTTAGGCGCCGCTCCTTCGTGTTGAAAGGAGTCATCTGAGGTTGTTCGGGCATCTAATCAGGATGCCTCCCAATGGAGATTTTCCAGGCACATCCAACTGGTGAAGACCCAGAACACGCTGGTGGGATTATATCTCCAAGCCAGCCTGGGAACGCCTCTGCCCAGAATGAGCTGGAAAATGTTGCGGGTGAAAGGAAAGCCTGGGTCAGCCTGCTGGACCTGGTTCAACCTCAACCCAACCCCAGATAAGCAGATGAAAAATGGATGGATGGATGTACTGTACTTTCATACCAGAGCATCCCTCACAATTTTTAAATCCACCAGATTTGGCTTTGTCTGTTAAATAGTACATATTCACAAAGTTGTATGAAGTTTAATCTTTGTTTTAAGGTCTGTAACGTGTTTTTCTGAAAGAAATGTGGCTGAGTGGTTTAGCAGGGTCGTCCTTCAATCTAGGATCTGCCGTTCGATCCCCGTTTCCGCTAGTCCCTGTTGATGTGTCCTTGCCCAAGACACTTAACCCCAAAAGGTGTTCTGCTCACGCAAAGCCCTTTAACACTACATATCATCATTCACCCATTCGCACACATTTATACACTGATGACAGGGGCTAGCTACCACACAAGGTGCCACCTGCTCATCAGAAATATCTAATCATTCATGTATCCTTTCTGTGTCAGGTTGTATGTGGAGATGGACCTAAGAGCACAACACAGACAGAGCAGAAATGGGTTTATGGCATTTATTAGAAAAGAACCAGGGGCTGGAACCTGGTGAGCAGGCTGGAGGAAGGGTCGGCAGGCGGGAGCAGGCTGAGGCAGACAAAAAGAGTTAAACCAGTGTTCGAGCCGTAGCATTAGTTCCTGGTGGCGAACTGACGATCTGAGTGCAGGGCTGGAGAATATCAAAACCTGGAGAATATCAAACCTGGAGAATATCAAAACCTGGAGAATATCAAACCTGGAGAATATCAAACCTGGAGCTTGATTGGGGAATGAATTCCAGCTGCACTAGTCAATTAATGGGAGGAGCACAGCCCACACCATGACATTCTGGGGTTTGATACTCATAGACATTTTTGGTTACTGGAACACTTGATTACTGTGCCTTATGATTGATGGCCCTGGAAACGTGACAGATAATTAAATAAAATTCAATTAAATTCAGTTTATTTTGTATAGCCCAAAATCACAAATTACAAACTATCCTCAAAGGGCTTTACAATCTGTACACATACGACATCCCTGACCTTTGACCTCACATCGGATCAGGAAAAACTCCCAAAAAACTGAGGATCCCTCTCCCCGGATGGACAGATGCAATAGATGTCATGTGTACAGAATGAACAGTTAGACAAACACATTCAATGAATATCACAAAAATGTATGAATAATTAGTAGTAGGCATGGACCATGATCCCGATTTCCACAATCCATGAAACACAAGGAGGAAGAGAGGAGGGGGGGGAGGGTGGAGACACATTGGTTGAATAAAGCTTAAGATGCTTGGTTAAATTATGGATGTTTAATAGGTTCTCATTATCAGTCCACATCAGGAAAGGCTGCTCTGCTTCCTACATGAAATGACTTAAGTTGACTATAATTGCAAGCAGCTAGTTGTTGATGGCATTGTTTCTCTATATGGAGTAGAGTTTCTAGGAAAGAAGGCATAAGGGGATGTTTCTGGTCATTATGGATCAGGATCACTCTCAACACTTCCATCATGAATGGACCAACTGAGTCAAAAAAGGTCAAGGTGGGCACTGTGTGACACAATGAGCCTCAGGAACAACACAATGGAAACATGAAACTCACATTTTTCCACCTTGATTAACAAATTACAATATTCTCCAGCAGTATTTCAGCTACCCGCTTCATGTGCTGCATGTCTTAAATGCAGGCAACAACCTCCGTTCCTGAAAAGTTGCATTTTTTCTAACTCCTCTGGTTGCAAAAACAAGTATAGATTGAGTTTTGTATAGAGGATGTACGTATAAAAGTCTATTCGAAAATAATACTTACTAATTACCTCAGTAAACATTGTAAGCACAAGTTTATATCCTCAATTTTTTAAAATCCCTAGAATACAGTTAATCTTTAAACTCTAACACTTTTCCTTTCATGAAAGTGTCTTATTCAGTGTTGGGTTGTACTAAGCTCCACCCTCTCTCTCAAAAAACAAAATGCAAACCTCAAGGCTTCAAAACCATAGTCCATAAATCAATGGGTGATGTTACCTGACTACGTCCACTTGTTATATACAGGCTGTTGGTTAAATGCCAACTAATTAAACCAAAACAAAGCGCATGTTGCTCACTAGAGATTGGAATAGAACAGGGGCCTTTGTTAGTCCACACATACTCGTGGTGGTTGTTGATTGAGTTGAGCTCAGAAGAGGTCAACTGAAGAGCAGGCCATTTTAGAGTAGAGAAATATGTTGAAAAGATTTTGAATCAAACAATTCCAGTTAATTTGCCTTATTTACATCTAATATACAACAGTGGTCTTATCCTCAATGATTCAAACTAAAATCAAAAGAAATGTCAGCCATGGTATTTTTGACACTGTGTGTGTGTCTCTCTCTGTCACTGGGTAGCGGTTGAGTCGCGGACCCCTGCTACGTTGCCATGGTGTTCAGGAGTGCATCTTGTTGGTGACTCAGCGAATCTCCAAGTATCCTGTCCTTGTTCAGCGCATTCTGGACAATACCAGCGGTAAATAATCCTAATAATAATGGGTTTATCATCAACGGCAATGTCAAATCAGGCAACAAGTCATATGCACAGAACTCACTGGATATACTACAATTGTATGAACTTGTATCCTCTTGTGAGGATAATGTTCATATATATATATATATATATATATATATATATATATATATATATATATATATATATATATATATATATATATATATATATATATATATATATATATATGAGTGTGTGTGTGTATATGTATACATATTGGTGCTGCACTAATTAAGTGTACTGCAGTTCACCAACATGTTAACAATCAAAATCATTCTTAAAGCAATAGTAGATTCTTAGATGGGAACCTATGAGGAGTTTAATTATTGACAACATTGATGAATAACAGTGGCTTAATATTATTCTTTCTACTTTGTGTCTGTCACCTTAGGTTGTTGTACCCCCAGAGTAAGGTTGCTTGTTAATTTGTCTTCCAGATGATGATGAAGAAGAAGCCTCCTCTCTGGCCCAGGCTCTCTCCATGGTCAGAGAACTTCTTAGTTCAATAGACCAACAGGTACCAAATTATTTAGTTGGCTAGAATATAAGACAATTTTATGGCTATTAGCATTTTTGATGCTCCTCCTCAAGACATTTTATGGCTCCAGTGATCTCCTTTCAAGACAAAAGATGGGTGTGGGGGGTAATAATAAGAATTTGGTGTGGCGATGCGCAACAAGGATGGAATCCTTGTGCAGCAGGCACACTGACTGTACTCCTGGGACAAACAATAAAAGATGTAAAGAACAATACTTGGAATGCTGCTGAAGCATTCCAAGTATTGTTCCTATTCAACTTTTTATATTTCTTCCCTACGTATTTTGAACGTCTTTTCTTTCGTCATATTTACAGTTACAGAAACCATCAAGCTATTAAAAAATGCAGCTCCTTCAGGAAAGGGGTGCTATTGTAAGCATCGTGGGTGTATGAGCAGGAATAAATCAGTCCAAGACGTTCTGGGTTTTACTCATAACTTTAGTCCAACTCCACATTCCATCTGAACTGCCAAGTTCCCTTCTTCTCCCTCTCCTCCCTTTTTCCTCAGACGCCCTCAACAGCGCCGACTAGTGGTCATAACTAATACATGTAATTACATTTACATCATACAGTTTCACTCTTACACATCTACCCCCCTTACAAAAGAAGCGTCCTTGCTTCAATAGCTGAATGTATACTTTTGGCACACATGCCAACCTATACTAAATACCAATATAAACAGGTGATGGCAATAAACAGTAGTGACAGTGAGGGCTATAACAAGTAGTAGAACAGCATACTTTCCCCATTCATATTAACATGCTCGTCAATCCACCAGCAAGAACAAGCAACGGTTCAGACAACAGTTCCATAACGTACTGGGGGACGCACACAGCGGCCTGACTTGGTCCTTACTCCATCGAAAACCAGTACTACAGGAGACAGTCCACTGGCAGATCCGGTGGCAGTACTCTGTCCCACAGGTGTTATGGTAGTGGCATCCCACCCTATCTGGAGGCACAGAGGATCTTGGTGTGGCTGGGCTCCTGTAAACATACGGTCTGGAGCCTGAGAGTGCTGTAGGCAGTGAGGGCTATACACAATAATGTCATCAAGGTATACTAGACATGTTTTCCATGAGAGACCTTGTAACACCAGCTGCATTAGATGTTGGAAAGTGGGGGGTGCATTTACCAAGCCCATGGGCATCATACAGAACTGGTAAAGTCCCCGGCCTGTGGTGAAAGCTGTCTTTGCTTTGTTCTGTTCCTCGAGCTGCACTTGCCAATACACCGATGAGAGATCCATCGTGCTGAACACCGAAGAGCCTCTGAGTGCATCCAAGCTGAAACAAAAACTGTGACTCATTTCCACAATTCCCTTTTCCAACATCTCCTCGTCGTGTGATTGAATCAATGTTTGCATTTTTGGAGAAGTACGATATGCACGCTTCCTAACCGGGGGTGCATCTTGTGTGTGGATGTTATGTTTGACCATGTCTGTATTACCAAAGTCTGTGCTGGTTTTACTGAAGACATCATGGTAAGATGAGAGCAAGTTGTGTAGATCAGAACTCTCTGCCTGTGTCAGATTTCCACACTTGACATCAATAGGCAGCTTGGTTGGCTGGGTGACATTAGTTGGCAGACTGGATAGCGGTACTGGGTAGGTGGAAACATTACATACAGGAGCTGAATCCTCACTTATGTCAGTGTCTGACACTGGAGTAAACTGTCCTAACAGCAGACCTGAATGCAGCACCATAGGGGTGTGTGTGGGGTTGATGATGCGTGCAACAGTACAGCCATTTTCAGCAGTAGACAGCGTTCGGGCAACTGCCATACCAGCCATCTCCGGTTGCCGGGGTTCAAGGCAGCCGCTGTTGTGTTAAAGGTTGTTACTCAAACAAAGCTACACTAATATGTGGTGTTCCGCAGGGGTCCATTCTTGGTCCATTATTATTCCTAATTTATATTAATGATTTGTCCAACGTGTCAAAAAGTATTTTTCCGATAATGTCTGTTGATCACACAACCCTAGTTCTCTCATTAAAATTTAAATTCTCTGATTATGGAAGCTATTGCTGGTTTAACTGCCTATGCTACATGGTTCAAATAAGCTATCTTTGAATATCAAAAAAATCCAGGGATCCTTACTCCAAGGATTTAACTAAAATTAAAATTGAATCTCTTGAGATGCATCAAGTGTCATCTACAACATGTCTAGGAATTATTATTGATGAAAGTTTAAGTTGGAGAAAACATATTGACTGTGCTAGTAGAAAAATAAACCAATCTATTGGAATCATAAGGAGGGTTAGACATATTGTCTCTGCAAACTGTCTCCTTATTCTTTATTACAGTTTAATTTATCCTTATCTTTCATACTGCAATATAGTTTGGGCAATTACTTTTCCTACTTCTCTGAAAAAAATGTTGGTCCTCCAGAATCGTTTTGTTAGGATTGCAACCTGATCACAGTCTCACATCTCACCTGCTCCTTTATTTCACAAACTGCAGATTCTTACTATTTATGACATTAATATTTCTTTAGCTTGCATTTTCATGTATAAGATATTTTTAGGTGAAGGAAATATTCCTGATCATTTCAAGACCTTCTTCAAAGTTAATTCACAGATTCATTCTTACTCAACTCATCAATCTTCACATCTTCATCCTCCTAAATTACTGACTAGCAGAGGTCAATTTTCTATTCGGGGAACCAAATTATGGAATCATTTTCCCACCTAACAAAGACATGTCATTCTATCAAATGTTTCAAAATTTGCCTAAAAGAAAGTCTAATTGCTGTTTTGCAAAAGTTTTTTATGGATTACTGTTCATGTCTTTCTTGTTTTAGCTGTTATCAAAATGTTTAGCTGTTTCACTCATGGGGACTTGTAGCATTACCATTGCTTAGGAAATGCCACAGGACAGGGTAGAATCCAATATACCTGAACAAACGCAATCCATGCTCATGTTCACATGCACACACACGCTCACACATGCATACATATGCTTACATATGCCTACATAGACTCGATATAATTACATTATTTTTCTTTCTTTTCTTTCTTTCTTTCTTTTTTCTTTTGTTGTCCATCTTGTGCATTTTTCATTTTATGTTTGTACTTTTTAAAAGTTTTAAATATTATATAGGTGGAGGCTTCAAATAAGCCCAGTTGGCTTTTGTCTCTTCCTGCACTGTGATATTCATTTATCTCTGTTGTGATTTTTATTTTATTGTTTGAATTGTGCAAATAAAAAAAATTAAAAAATATATTTATACATAACATCACCCGTAGGCTCACACAGTCCAGTGACTTTCACCAACTGCGTCTGGATAACTGGATGAAAATCTGCTTTATTCGGATCCATTTGCCTGTGCATTGACTTTCATGGAATCTACTAGCAACACTTTTGGTGTAAACACAGCATAAGTGTTGGGAAAATTTCTCGGCTCATTTTAAGTGCCTCATTCTTTAAATGTGCCTACTGGTAGTCGGCGTAATGGCATGCATCATCCAATGAGATCTAAAATAACGATCTCAACTTTTTCAGAACATATTAGATAATATATAAGTGTATATTCATGTATGTGGAGATGACCATATAGAACTTTTATTGCATTTACACGGACATGGCCAGGGAAGTAATGAACACATCCATGAGTTTCTTAAGCGCTAAATAAACTTTACGAACACCACGGCATACAGAGGCTTTCCTGATGTTCTGCATCGCCAACATTGTACACAAATGTACCACTCGCAAAAAAGCGCAAGGCTCTGCATACAGTCTGTGAGACAGTCAATGCTGCGGCGTGTGATGTTTAATGTATGGCTCCAGAAGGTCTTTAATAAATGATTTATCGTGGGCAGAATCGATAGCACTCGTATAGGAAGTTATCAGAATCATGTGATAACGGATCTTGGCGATCTCGAAGAACTATAAAACGTTAATCTAACTAATATCTCTCCTTCATCAATGGGATCTCTGAGGAAGGGAGCTGCCATTTCCTTCTGGGGGAGTGGCCAGCTTATCCAACTAGATTGAATTAGTCTGCACTAGAGCAGTGGATGTGGATGTGTTGCTATGGGGATTTTGCCAAACTTGCTTCATGGAACCAAAAGGCCTGATTTGTGTTATCTTATCCGGAAAATTATCCCGCTAACTACGTTAGCCAGGTACGTGAAATAGGGCCAGGACTCATAAAATGTGGGGAAGATTGTATAATGTTAAATTGAGTTACAACAGCTAACTGTTCTATGATAAAATATGCAAATTTTTTGCCTCACCATGACCACACTGTTCCATGACAACTTAAAATCATAATAATTTAGCATCATGAAAAATTTTGGTCGGACTTGGTTAGTAATAATGATAATGATAATAATACTTAGAATTTATATAGCGCTTTTCTAGACACTCAAAGACGCTTTACATAAGACATAGACAAACAGAACACAACTAAAAAGAAAGACAAGGAGCAAACAAACAAACAGAACATTTCTGTGAAAAAAGGAAAAAGAATTGGAGCAGCTATGCGGAATGAGTCATGTAGTGAAGGGTAGGGTTCAGGGGTTAGCAGGTGAAGCCAAGTTTGAAGAGGTGGGTTTTGAAGGCTTGTTTGAATGATGAAAGGGTGGGACCCTGATGGATGTGGATGGGGAGGGCGTTCCAGAGGGAGGTTGCAGCAGATGAGAAGGCCCTGTCACCCCAGGTCCGGCGCTTGGTCCTGATGGTCTTCAGAGTGTTTGCACCGGCGGACCTGCGGCAATGGGTTGGGGCTTGGAGGGGGACGAGGTCAGCGAGGGGCCAGGTTGTTTAGGGCTTTGTAGGTGGTCAGTAATATTTTAAAGTCTATCCTGAATTTGACCGGCAGCCAGTGAAGGTTGCGTATGACTGGGGTGATGTGTTCATAGCGGCGGGTGGAGGTGAGCAGTCGAGCAGCAGAGTTCTGAACACAAGTTTATTGAGGATTTAGTTGGGAGAGCCAAAGAGAATGCTGTTGCAGTAGTCAAGTCTGGAGGTCATGAGGGCATGGATGAGAATTTCAGTGGTGGCAGAGGACAGGGAGGGACGGAGGTGTGCAATGTTCCTGAGGTGAAAGAAGGCAGTTTTGGTGATGTGGTTGGCGTAGGGTAGGAAAGAGAGGGTGGGGTTGAGGATGATACCGAGGTTGCGGACCTGGGTGGAGGGAGTGACGATGGAGCCATCAATATCGAGAGAGAAGGTCTGGGCTGAGCGGATAAGGGAGTTGGGGCCGATGATGAGTATTTCAGATTTATTGCAGTTGAGTTTAAGAAAGTTCTGTTGCATCTATAATTTTATATCAGTGAGACGGGTAGTGAGAGTGGAGTGGGTGACTGAGGTGATAGTCTTGGAGGAGAAGTAGAGTTGGGTGTCGTCAGCGTAGCATTGGAAATCGAAACCATGACAACGGATGATTTGTCCAAGGGGAAGGATGTAAATGATGAAGAGGAGGGGACCAAGCACAGGACCTTGGGGGACACCGTGGGTGACTGGGGAGGTTGAGGATGTACAGTTGTTTATGGCAATGAATTGATGTCGGTCTGAGAGATATAAGGTGAACCAGGAAAGGGCAGTGCCAATTATGCCAAGGGAATACTGTAGACGTGAAAGGAGGATGGAGTGGTTGATGATGTCAAAGGCAGCACTGAGGTCAAGGAGGATGAGGAGGGTGAGGAAACCAGAATCAGCAGCAAGAAGTATATCATTTGTGATTTCAGTAGGGTGGTTTCTGTGTTGTGTTTTGAACGGAAGCCAGATTAGAAGGGATTGTAGAGATTATGGAGATTGAGGTGGGACTTGAGTTGTGATGCAACAGCTCTCTCAAGGACTTTGGACAGGAAGGGGAGGTTGGAGAGGGGCCGGTAGTTGTTGGGGATGTCAGGGTCAAGACCAGGTTTTTTCAGCACAGGGGTGACGAGTTTGAGTGCCGGGGGGGGGGGGAGTATGAGACCAGAGGACAGTGTGGAGTTGATGATGTTTGTGATGAGAGAGGAGAGTGAGGAGGCAGTCACTTTGTCATTGAAAAAGGATAGAAATAAGTTGCATTTGCTGGTAGTGAAGGAGGTGGAGATGGTGTCCATGGGCTTGATGAATTTATTGATGGTGGAGAAAAGCATTTTGGGGTTTTTGGAGCCAGATTGAATGATGGAGGAGTAGTGAGAGGAGCGAGCGGTGTTGAGGGCATCTTTATATTGTCGTTGGTGAAGCTTGAAGGCAAGTTTGAAGTTTGAAGGCATCAAGGTGAACAGTGAGTTTTATTAGCAAGACGTTCCAGTTGACAGCCCTGCCCTTTGAGGGGGCGAAGTTGGTCAGTGTACCAGGGGGCAGAGTGGGTAAAGGAGATGAGTTTGGATTTTCTGCGGGGAACGACATCAAGACAGGAGGAGAGTGCATCATCAGGAGAGCGAGGGGAAGTTGATGGACTTGATGATCCGAAATGTTATGGTGCGACTCTGCTTAACATGGGGGTGGGGATGTCTATGTCCAAGGTGATAGCCAGGTGGTCAGGGATGGTGAGGTCAATGCTGGTTAAATTACTGATGGTAACGTGTCCTTTTTTATGGGTGGGAAAGTCGACATGTTGGATGATGTTGAAGTAGTCAAATGAAAACTGATACAACTGGTAAACTTAGCACTCTGGCTTGAGTGCCTCACTCTGTAACTGGTTATTAGACTTTCTCACTAACAGACCCCAGCACCACAATGAAAACAAATGTGAAACATTTCCTTGGACTAACAAACAGACAAGATCATTTTAAATGTGGAAAACACATTTGTATTTCTCTGTACAAGGTTACAGGGTTGGAAGGTTGCGCAATTAAATGTTGCTCTGAAGTCTGGTGGTACGGCAGCTCTGTATCAGCAAGGTGAACAAGTTGTGGCTGGGTAGGTTAAGTCTTTAAATAACCTTTTGTGCTATTCGCAGGCACCTCGTTACTAATATCACTGATGCTCAGTAGATGGGTACCAATGATGTTCTGGTCGGTTTTAATCCCCTGCTGTAGAGCCCTCCTGTCCTGGGCCGTGAACATCCCATGCCAGTTTGTAATGTTTAGTTAGGATGCTCCTAATGCCCCTCTGTAAAAGTTAACAAGAACTTGGAATGGGAATTCAGTTTTATTAAGTTTCTTTATGAAATTCAGTCTTTTATAAGCTTTCTTCACCAGGACGTAGATCTGTGTGGACCATATTAGGTTGTTTGTGATGGTGATTTGCAGGAACTTAAAACTGCTCCACCTTAACTCGATTGCTTTGGACAGGTGTGTGGGGCCTCCTTTCTTCAAAAGTACGTTGTTTTCTTAGCATGACGCCAAGATTGTTGATTTGCTCTTTATAGGAATATCATCGTTGTTCGTAATCCAGCCAAAGGCGGTAGTCAAAAGAGTTCTCTTCATGTGTCGGGTAGCAGACAAGGGGGTACATCGTGAACAGGAGGGGCTGAGTACACAACCCTGGGGGGCTCCGATGTTCAACACTACAGTGGAGGAGGTCCTGGGGTCAGTTAGTGAGAAAGTCTAATAACCAGTTACAGAGTGAGGTACTCAAGCCAGAGTGCTAAGTTTACCAGTTGTATCAGTTTAATGGGGAAGATTGTGTTACGCTCATCTTTAGCCAGCAGTTTTAAACAGGATTCAACGTTGCTCGCTCTGGCCCCCGGGATGCATATGACTTTGGTCCGTGGCTTCGCTATCTTCACGTTTCTGACTATGGAGCTACTTATAACCAGAGTGGGTTTCTCAGCGTGTGTCGCTGAGTGGGGAAAACTGGTTCGAAACGTGAAGAGGTTGGTGGTGCTCAGTGGGCTTCTGTTTAGACCTACTACTCCTTCGAACAGATACCCAGCCATCCGGCTGCGCGGGGGGCTGCTAGGGAATAGCTAGCAGAAGCTACGGCTAGCTGGTCTGCACCGACTATGGGAGGAGGCGGGCTAACTAATGTAGCTAACGTCGTCTGAGCTTCGATGGTGCGGAGCCGTGCATCTAACCCACTTAGAACTGCCTCCAACCAGCAAATGAACTACACTTGTTGCATATACCGTTATCATTAAGGGAGGCAGAGGAATAGCTAAACATGAGACACTCTGAGCAAGAGGGAGCGGGAGGGGGAGAGGAAGATATCGCAAACTGCTAAGCTGGCAACCGGAAGTGATGCAATACGCTTACCGGAAGAGAGAGAGATGATGCGTTCGGATCAGCATCTTGAATCATTGCACTTAAAAAAAAAGAGTAGTCATATCATATTAAACGTCTTGCAAGAGTACTGGAATCATGACAAGTTTAAATGTTTAAGATGACTAATGCAGCACTGTTTTTTTTTTTGCATGGTCTACTATATTTAATGTAATTGACGTTTAATAATACTCTCTTCTTTAAATGGAAGATTACTTTTGTCCTGTTTGGCAGATGGAAGACCTGGAGAAAGCACAGCGTTTGCAAGAGATCCAAGCCAAGCTGGACCCCCGGGCTGAGGCCAAAGTAAGATATGGTGGACTTTTCAAGCCTGGAGAGTTGTTCCGCCGGAGACTTGTCCATGATGGGACCCTTTTTTGGAAAACCCCAGGATCCCGACTCAAAGGTACTCAACACT
The DNA here is from genome assembly GCF_009769545.1 of Cyclopterus lumpus. Classification (NCBI taxonomy): domain Eukaryota; kingdom Metazoa; phylum Chordata; class Actinopteri; order Perciformes; family Cyclopteridae; genus Cyclopterus; species Cyclopterus lumpus. Next base: position 792,749 of record NC_046976.1, on the reverse strand, counting down.
TTGAAAACACTTTAGTATGTGGGTAAAGTATGTGGTTAAGTATGTAGTACAGTATATAGCACTGCACAGATGATGTACTGTAGGCTCAATCTTGTGCTTCATATTCAATAATGTTAAAATAATATGCGTGAAAAAACACTACTGGAAAGACTGCTACAGTCACAGGCTCCGTGAAACAAGGGTTTACTATATTGTCATGGCTACCTTCCTGAGCAACTGCAACAACTAAACATCATTAAAGAAGCTATACAAACATAGAGCACACAATCACATATTAAAAGCAGTCCTGAAGATCTGTGTTTTGATCTGTGATTTGAATGTAGAAAGGTCAAGGCAGTCTCGGATGAGGTTGGGGAGAGAGTTCCAGAGGGAGGGGGCTGCTATGGAGAAGGCTCTGTCACCTCATGTCCGGTGCTTGGTCCTATGTGGGATGGATAGGAGGTTTGCATCAGAGGAGCCGACAGGATGGAGTGTGGTGGTGGAGCAGCTTGATGAGGTAGGAGGGGGCCTGATGGTGTGTGGTGCTGGAGCAGCTCGATGAGGTAGGAGGGGGCCTGATGGTGTGTGGTGGTGGAGCAGCTCGATGAGGTAGGAGGGGGCCTGATGGAGTGTCGTAGTGGAGCAGCTCGATGAGACCTGGAGAAGGCTTTCGACGGGGTCCCTCTGGGTTTTTTGTGGGGGGTGCTGCGGGAGTATGGGGTGCCGGACCCGTTAGCACGGGCCATCCGGTCTCTGTACGCCTGCAGTAGGAGCTGTGTTCGTATCCTTTGTAGTAAGTCAGACACGTTCCCGGTGGGTGTTGGCCTCCGCCAGGGCTGCCCTTTATCACCGGTCCTGTTCGTGACCTTCATGGACAGGATATCTAGGCGCAGCCAGGGGGCGGAGAGGATCCGGTTCGGGAGTCTCGGGATCGCCTCTCTGCTGTTTGCGGATGATGTGATCCTGTTTGCCTCCTCGGACCGTGACCTCCAGCATTCACTGCGGCGTTTTGCAGCCGAGTGCGAAGCGGCAGGGATGAGAGTTAGCACCTCCAAATCTGAGGCCATGGTGCTCTGCCGGAAACCGGCGGATTGCTCCCTCCAGGTGGGGGCAAACTGCCTACCCCAAGCGAAGGAGTTCAAGTATCTCGGGGTCTTGTTCACGAGTGAGGGTAAGGTGGAGCGGGAGATCGATAGGCGGATCGGTGCGGCTGCAGCAGTAAAACAGGCGCTGTACCGGTCCGTCTTGGTGAAGAGGGAGCTGAGCCGGAAGGCAAAGCTCTCCATTTACTGGTCGGTCTACGTTCCAACCCTCACCTATGGTCACGAACTCTGGGTCGTGACCGAAAGAACGAGATCTCGGATACAAGCGGCCAAAATGAGCTTCCTCCGTAGGGTGGCCGGGCTCAGCCTTAGAGATAGGGTAAGGAGCTCGGACATCAGGGGGGAGCTTGGAATGGATGAATGGATGGATGAACCAGTAACCGATGTCCACTACCATGTCCTCCAAATCAAACCCAGACACCTGCAATGCATTAATCAAATCATAACATTCAGTCAATACATGTAATTAGGATACAAAAGTTACATGTAGAGATAAATGAGGCCTTAACTCACTTTAAAAAATCCCCCTCCTGCAGCTTTGGCAGTGTTATGTTCCACATGACAAGGACAACCATGAATATAGGTGTTGGGGTGTTTCTGGAGCACCCTAGAGGCGATGGAATTGCGTGGTCCGATGTTCACAGCTGTTTTGTCAACTGAGAGAGCAATGCAGTTCTCCCAAGGGATACCATGCTCCTCTAGGGTGGAGTTAATCTTGGCGAAGATCTTGTTTGCTGTTCCACATGTCTTCCCACTTGTTGTGCACATGCTCAAAAATTGGTGGACAACTTTGCCTCCCATGAACACCCGGACAGTAAGCAGGTTCATCTTTTGCGCTCCTTTAATGACGAGTTAGAATTATAGAAATGTACATGTTGTTCGATGTTTACACAAAGCAAATATTTTGCAGAAGAGATAAATAGTTTGGGAAATACCTGTGTCATTTGACCCATCTGTACCAAGGGTGTATGGGCCATTTTTGAGCTCCTTCACAAGCTCTTGTGTGAAATAATGCGCCAGCCCCCCCCCCCCCAGTTCATGCATTATAATGCATGAACTGTATAAAATATTTTCTCTGTGTCGCTGTGTGTCTCTCTCTCGCTCGCGCGCTCTCGCTCTCGCTCTCGCTCTCGCTCTCGCTCTCGCTCTCGCTCTCGCTCTCGCTGGTTTTGCCACAGTCGGTCTGTGACATGAGCCGCTCTGGTGGCGTGGTTGGAACACAGTGCATGTCACGTCGGTTATTTTATATTGTTTTACCGATGTATGTGTGCGTCTGTGTGTGTGGGTTGGTGATGAAGCCGCGACCCCCCTGTAGTACCACCGCGCCCCCCCTAGGGGTCGTGACCCCCACTTTGGGAACCACTGGGCTAGAGGAACATTATGGACTACCAACCCAGCTGTCATTTTGACCTCAGCCCTTCTTGTCTGTAAGAAATTAAAAATTATTAATCTTCCCAAAAGACCATAGTTTATTTCAAATGGACACCTGTGATAATAGGGCACAGGTAAAAAACACATTCAGCAACTAAGATCTCAAATTAAGAAAATTGGACTGTAACAGATTGAAATACAAACCACAAATTAGTCAAAACTATCAACTTATTTATTTTTAATTTATATCAATAATTTATCGTATTCAACTAGAACACAAAACTCTTGACTGAACCTTGACAGGACTATTACACACATCATATCTTAACCTCTTGTGCAGACATCCCTCCAACAGAGGGAACAGGCATTGCATATTGGGATATTGTGGCTGTGGACTGAAGAGCTCGTTGCTTTTCTTGGTGGCCTTTAGTGTTTATGTGGCGCACTACATCTGTCACACCCTGGTGGCAACATGAGTTTTCAATACGGCAGACTGCACACCAGTAGTGCGTGTTGAGGCTCCCTCTTGTAATAAATGGCCATGTAGAGGTCCACTCATTTTGAAAAAGGGTTCTATATGTTGCTGCTCCAGCCAGAGCCTCTTCTGGCCCTACTGTTGGATTGGGGGAGTCTCTTCTCTCTGTTCCTCTGTGTCTTCTTCCATCTGCACTGTTGATTGTTCTATTTATCCTGTCTGTTGCTCTTCTGCATGTGCTTCTATCGGTCCTGTCTGTTGCTCCTCTACTTGTTTGTCAGTTTGTCCTGTCTGTTGCTCTCTCTGTCCTGTGTGTTGCTCCTCTGTCTGTTGCCCTGTTGTTTCTATAAATTGTTCTGGCTGTTCTGACTGGCTGGTTCTTTAAATAATATAATAAATGTTGCTTTTGTCCTCGGCCTGGCAAAGGTCTTTTACGAGACATCTTTGCTACCTTAAAGAATTAAAATGTTTTTTAATAACTACTCTCATTTACAAAAACATGCCTAATTCTATTGCACACATTTCGTTATGTTAAATTCTTTGGAACACATCTTACCTGTTCAAAGTGCTGTTTGGAAAATGATTGAGAGGGTCCTTTTCTTTGGCCTGTAAATAAAAAGATACATGCTATGTGAGCAGCCTTAATAAACAATGCTATGAGGTTAACAAGGTGCTCTCCTGATGCTTTATGACAGCTGAGTTTACATTCAACACACAAAACACAACGAATCATTTCTTTCAAGATTTAAAGTTACTTAGTCTCTACTCCTCCAGAGTGTCTCTTTGAAAATCTTCTTCTGTTGCTAACTGACTCTTTGGGATGAATAGGATGTCTATGCAGCGAATAGGGTTACAGATGCGCTCCTTAGCGCCACCTATCGTCGGGGAGTTTGAAAAGGAACAAACGCATCTCGGGGACAGACCTCCCACTCTGCCCAAAATTAGAATTAGTTTTTGCTGTGAGAAATTGGTTGTGTGGCGTGAGTGCGTGTGAAAACATGCAAATGTACGGGGGCAGCTCTGCAGCCCCCGAGCAGCCGGATGGCTGGGTGACTGTTCGAAGGGGTTTTGAGTCTAACCAGAAGCCCACTGAGCACCGCCAACCTCTTCATGTTTCGAACCAGTTTTCCCCACTCAGCGACGCACCCGCCGAGAAACCCACTCTGGTTATAGGTAGCTCCATAGTCAGAAACGTGAAGATAGGGAAGCCAGGGACCAAAGTCATATGCATCCCGGGGGCCAGAGCGGGCGACATTGAATCTTGTTTAAAACTGCTGAAGATGCAGAAAAAAGCTGGTTCACGCGTCTGTTACTTCCAGACTAGATTACTGCAACTCCTTATTATCAGGCTGCTCTAATAAGTCCCTTAAGTCCCCCCAGTTGATCCAGAATGCTGCAGCTTGTGTACTCACAAAAACTAAGAAAAGAGATCACATTACTCCTGTATTAACTGCTCTGCACTGGCTCCCTGTGAAATTAAGAATCACATTTACAATTCTTCGCCTCACCTACAAAGCCTTGATTGGTGATGCACCATCATATCTTAAGGAGCTTGTAGTACCATATTGCCCCACTAGAGAGCTGCACTCACTAATTGCGGGGCTACTTGTGGTTCATAGTAGGATGGGAGCAAGAGCCTTCAGTTATCAAGCTCCTCTTTTATGGAACCAGCTTCCACTTTCAGTCCGGGAGGCAGACACAGTCACCTCATTCAAGAATAGACTTAAGACTTTCCTCTTTAATAGTGCTTTATAGTTAGGGCTGAATCAGGTTTGCCCTGGTCCAGCCCCTAGATATGCTGTTATAGGCTTATAGGCTGCTGGGGGATGTTTTAGGATACACTGAGCACCTATCTCCTCTTCTCTCTCTCCTTATGGATGAATTTACATCTCTCCATTGCACCTTATTAACTCTGCTTCCTCCCCGGAGTCGTTGTGACTTCACGTCTCATAGGGTCCATTGGACCTGGAGGTGTCTGATGCCTGGTGAGCCGGCCTCCCGTCTTGGCCCTGCTGTGTCACACGATCCAACATACAGTTGGATCGTGTGACACAGGTCTGCCTTCTCTCAAAGGTCAGCGCTGTCAAGATTGTTTGCTCTTGGTGGATTTTATACTGATGGACTTGGGTTCACATCCCAGAAGGATAATGGCTGATTTATACTGTAAAATGGATGAGGAGCATTGTTTTTTAGTTTTCAGGAGGTTGGATTGTGGTTCCACCTAGGTGGTGGTCCCTGACAGGAACGCTATAACACAGGGACGTGGCATCGTATCCCATGTGATATGGGATGACTGTGGCTCAGTGGTAGAGCGGGATCATCGAAGGATCGGTGTTTCGATCCTAGCTCCACTAGTCCATGTTGATGTGTATGAATGGGTGAATGATGACAAGTAGTGTGAAAGCGCTTTGAGTAGTCGCACCTAATACACTTTAACCTGTCATTTAAATTATTTAATTTTTTTAAAGTGTGATAATCACCAAGATCAAGTCATTATAATGTTGTTATGTTACTTTAAGTTACTGCTGCAGGACCGACAAAATCAATAAAAGATCCTTGTAGTAACTTAAAGTTATAGCTCTAAATATCCTCATTGTCTATTGCTGTGGTAGCTGAAACTGACTACAAAGATAAATGCATAAACATTTATGTTTAAGAATGTTATGAATCAAGTAAAGTACATTTAATTAATATAGCTCAATATAAAAGATTCAGCACAAGGGGCTTTACAATCCGTAAAGCATAAGACACCCTCTGTCCTGAAGACCCTCGCTTGAAATTGTTCACATAAGTGTTTCTGCGTGTGCTTGTATGTTGTGTGTCTTTGTGTTGCATAGACACACAGGTCCTATTGATGACGGACATCCTGGTGTTTCTGCAGGAGAAAGACCAGAGATACATCTTTCCATGTGTGGTAAAAAACAGTATTCACTTACAAGTACAAAGACATACAAAAATATTAAAAAACAATGCATCAATTGTTTGATTGTGATGACTGGAAAGTGTTCATACTGACGTTCTCCCAACTTTACTTTGTGTCTTTATTACTTTTCTTTAAACACAACTCTCCTGTGTGATCTAGGACAAATCTCCAGTCCTTTCCCTTCAGAACCTGATAGTGAGGGATATAGCCAATCAGGAACGAGGCATGTTCCTCATCAGTGACTCCTCTCCTCCTGAGATGTATGAGTTCCATGCTGCCTCCAAGGAGGACAAGAACGTCTGGATACGCCACATCCAGCGCACCGTCAGCAAGTGGGCAAATGCACCAACACACACGCTGAAACATTTTTGTCACTGCACTGAAAAGTGTATCTATTGAATTGAATTAACTGTATTCTTATTTATTCTTCGCTTGAAATTGCATGCATATTCTTATGCATATGTATATGTACATATATATAGATATGTATATGTACATATATATATGTACATATGATACATATGTATATGTACATATACATATCTATATGAATATATATATATATATGTACATATATATGCATGTGTATATATATGTACATATACTGTATATGCATGTGTATATATATGCATGTGTATATATGTGCATGTATTCAATTTCAATTCAGTTTATTTTGTATAGCCCAAAATCACTAATTACGAAATTGAGTCAGAGGGCTTTACAATCTGTACACATACGACATCAGACCATGTCACATTATTGATAACAGGATCTGTGTGATCTGTGCTTTTGTGGTCAGGTGCCCATCACGAGAGGAGTTCCCCCTCATAGAGACTGAACACAAGGCCCATCTTAGGAGACTCAAAGGTCAGGAAACATTAATGACACGATCAAAGCAGTTTTAATTATGGCTTTTCACTGTATGTCTTCTCAATGAGCAAATAATATCACTCTTCTGTATTGTCCCTATGTACTTTAGATTTATTGCAATTTCTTCTTTCTGTTCTTTAAATTCCTATTGTTCCAAAAGATTCATACTCCCTTTTTGATCAGTTGAGGCTAAATCTATACAACTGGTTATTGCAGCAGAATTCCCCCCAATGAGTCTGAGATTTAAAGAAAATCGATATAATCTATAATCCAGTGGTCGCCAACCCGTCGATCGCGATCTCGGAGACTTTCCTTGTCGCTCTCCAAAATAAAATACAAATAAATTCTCCTTCTCGAACATTTTCTGAAGTGTCTTCTGAAATGTTTTCTTACGGACTTCAGAAGATCAACGTCAGAAAAGATCTCTGATCGCCTGATTCATGAACGCCTGTAAATGTGTTCTTTCACTTATATTTGCAGAGTTAGTGTAATGCTTTTGTTTATTTTATGATATCACGATACCTCGTAGAATCATGACTATAAATGTGAAACGTAATTGTTAATTTATACAAATATTAATGTGAAGGTAATCACCAACAGTCTAAGTTCAGAACGAATCCCATATGAGGAAAACTTTCATGAATGCCAAATTTGTCCTGAAAACCACCTAAGTGGAGTTCAGAAAACCCCAAATCAAAGACCAGGAGCCGGATTACTGACAGACAGCTCACAGACTGTCTGTCTGCTGATGAGCCCAACTACAAGCTCACAGACAGTGTTCAGTCACAGACAACTCACTGACTGCCTCAGACTGCTGCTCGTTTTTTTCTTTTTGCTCATTGCAAATGTGTTTTTTCTTGTTCATATTGTGTGCGGTTAACAAATAATTTCCTTTTTATGTTGGATGAAAATTAAGGCGACATCTGATTGGCTACAGATAGGTCTATGTTGAAAAAAAAACAGATTTGCAAATCCAACCACGGCAGGTCTCATAAAACCCCCACACACATGTGGAGAAATCCACAAACAAATGCAGTGCGATCCACAAACAAATACATCAACATCCACAAACAAATAGAAAAATCCACATAGAAATCTTTTACATTTATATAAATCGTAATTTATTTATGTGTGCATTGGAATGTATTTGTGAATCGTTCTGCGTGCATTTGCAAATGTTGAGACTGATCTGACCCCATAGGTGTGTGTGTGTGTGTGTGTGTGTGTGTGTGTGTGTGTGTGTGTGTGTGTGTGTGTGTGTGTGTGTGTGTGTGTGTGTGTGTGTGTGTGTGTGTGTGTGTGTGTGTGTGTGTGTGTGTGTGTGTGTGTGTGTGTGTGTGTGTGTGTGTGTGTGTGTGTGTGTGTGTGTGTGTGTGTGTGTGTGTGTGTGTGTGTGTGTGTGTGTGTGTGTGTGTGTGTATATTAGGGCTGTGTTACGTGCACCATGCACGTAACACAGATTGAGTGATTGGGTGAGTGTTTATCTATAGGTGGCAGAATGTAGGTGTTGGGTGTAAGACTTGGTTAGATTTATGTTGGATGCACAATTGATTAATCCTCAGAAACCATCCACAGCTGACCTCCAGCAGAAGGACCGGGAAATGCTGGAGCTCCTACAGGAGAGGGTGACACTGTTCTGTGAGCTGGCAGAAGTGACAAGTGGTCAGGAGGCCCTACAACCTCCCATCACTCGCTACTTGTTCAGGGCAGACACACCTCAAGCTCCCCGTGCAGAGAAACTCCTACTGGATGCTACAGCTGAGAGTAAGTTTCCAGCCAACTAAAAGTAATTGTTAATAATGTGTTAGTTGGCAAGACCAGCTGGTAATACAAGTTAACCACGTCACTTCAGTGTTGATTGATTTGACAGAACCGTTTCACAATTTAAATGACATTTTATCCCCAAACTTAAACGGAATAGTTTTTTGTTAAAAGTGTATTTTAATAAGAGAAAAAAATATGTGCAAGGATGTTTGAAATAGTCCTGGGGATGTGAGACTCAGAGTCAGTGAGTAGGGTTTGTTCATGAACCCGACTGCAGCCTCCTGCCAGAGGGAAGGGACACCAACAGTTTGTATCCAGGGTGAGAGCGTCAGCTACAATCTTACCTTCAAGGTCCTGGAGGCGAACACGTTGTGGATTGTAGGCATTGCATCCAATCACCCTCTCAACAGAGAGGATGTTACGCTGCAGGCTGCCCTGGTACTTGGTAGTGGCTGCAGGGTACCAGGCTCAATGATGGAGGAGCAGAGGATGGACTCAATGATGGAGGAGCAGAGGATGGACTCAATGATGGAGGAACAGAGGATGGACTCAATGATGGAGGAGCAGAGGATGGACTCAATGATGGATGAGCAGAGGATGGACTCAATGATGGAGGAGCAGAGGATGGACTCAATGATGGAGGAGCAGATGATAGACTCAATGATGGAGGAGCAGATGATAGACTCAATGATGGAGGAGCAGAGAATGGATTCAATGAAGGAGGAGCAGAGGATGGACTCAATGATGGAGGAGCAGAGAATGGACTCAATGATGGAGGAGCAGAGAATGGATTCAATGATGGAGGAGCAGAGGATGGACTCAATGATGGAGGAGCAGAAGATGGACTCAATGATGGAGGAGCAGAGGATATACCCAATGATGGAGGAGCAGAGAATATACTCAATGATGGAGGAGCAAAGGATGGACTCAATGATGAGGAGAAGAGAATGGACTCAATGATGGAGGAGCAGAGGATAGACTCAATGATGGAGGAGCAGAGGATGGACTCAATGATGGAGGAGCAGAGAATGGATTCAATGATGGAGGAGCAGAGGATGGACTCAATGATGGAGGAGCAGAGAATGGATTCAATGATGGAGGAGCAGAGGATGGACTCAATGATGGAGGAGCAGAGAATGGACTCAATGATGGAGGAGCAGATGATAGACTCAATGATGGAGGAGCAGAGAATAGACTCAATGATGGAGGAGCAGAGAATGGATTCAATGAAGGAGGAGCAGAGGATGGACTCAATGATGGAGGAGCAACGGATGGACTCAATGATGGAGGAGCAACGGATGGACTCATTGATGGAGGAGCAGAGGATGGACTCAATGATGGAGGAGCAACGGATGGACTCAATGATGGAGGAGCAGAGAATAGACTCAATGATGGAGGAGCAGAGAATGGATTCAATGAAGGAGGAGCAGAGGATGGACTCAATGATGGAGGAGCAAAGGATGGACTCAATGATGGAGGAGCAGAGGATGGACTCAATGATGGAGGAGCAGAGGATGGACTCAATGATGGAGGAGCAGAGGATGGACTCAATGATGGAGGAGCAGAGGATGGACTCAATGATGGAGGAGAAGAGAATGGACTCAATGATGGAGGAGCAGAGGATGGACTCAATGATGGAGGAGCAGAGGATGGACTCAATGATGGAGGAGCAGAGGATGGACTCAATGATGGAGGAGCAGAGGATGGACTCAATGATGGAGGAGCAGAGGATGGACTCAATGATGGAGGAGCAGAGGATGGACTCAATGATGGAGGAGCAGAAGATGGACTCAATGATGGAGGAGCAGAGAATATACTCAATGATGGAGGAGCAAAGGATGGACTCAATGATGAGGAGAAGAGAATGGACTCAATGATGGAGGAGCAGAGGATGGACTCAATGATGGAGGAGAAGAGAATGGACTCAATGATGGAGGAGAAGAGAATGGACTCAATGATGGAGGAGCAGAGGATGGACTCAATGATGGAGGAGCAGAGGATGGACTCAATGATGGAGGAGCAGAGGATATACTCAATGATGGAGGAGCAGAGGATGGACTCAATGATGGAGGAGCAGAGGATGGACTCAATGATGGAGGAGCAGAGGATGGACTCAATGATGGAGGAGCAGAGGATGGACTCAATGATGTGTTTGTAGCAGACAGGGTTTAAAATCCTGTTGTGATTTTTGTACTGTAATTATTACCAATTGTCAGGCTTGATTTACAGGAATGACCTACTGCAAAAATGTACTGCCTCTTTTATTTGCTGTTGACACGTCTTACTGCTTTACACAAAAACTTAAACTGAGTTATTGGAGAAACAAAATGGTCTATCCGTCTAAATATATAAAACAATTTATTTTGTAACACAAATATAGCCAAAATATCATCATGGAATCGATCATGGAAATACCACATTTAAATTCTGTAAAAAGAAAATTAATGCATTTGAAAAAATCAATTTATTTAATAATCATTCCTGTGTTTAGTCAGTTGCGAACACCAAATGTTATTATTAAATCAAATTCAATGCGGCATATGCTACATCTCACCAAAGTCTCTTAATGTCCCAAACAGAAAGTCCAGTGACAAATAAACCCCCAAAGACGGCAAACAACGTTCTGTGACAGGCGGAAACGTCCTTGGCCCCGGCGCTGCCTCCCCACAGCAGGTGGTCCCAGAGGGCCGTAGTCCACGTGGTTTATCCAGATCCTCAGAAGAGTCCACTAAGCGCTGACTTTACTGGTGCACACAGAGACAGACATATGCGATAATTATATGTTGTCCTGCAAATATTGTAATACTGCTTGGGCCACTATATTTTCCATTTAACAACAACAAATTTAAGTAAAAATATTTTATATATGAGCATTATTTAGATGAAACAAACTAATTGGGATACCAGAGCAGTAAGAGACTTCCACCTAATAACCTTTCTTAAACTAATTCAGGAATCTTAAAATAACATGAAAAGGTCTCAAAATCAATATTATTGATTAATTGACTAAAAACAAGTGTACTGCTATTTCTATCTTGATAAAAAAACTCCTCACAGGCAAGACTTGAATGCTATCTTGGGTTTGAATCCATGACAAACCCAATTGAGCGTGTGGTTAACCAGAGGATGAAACTGAATTACATTGTTGATTCTCTGCCTGACGGTCAATGTATTTCTTATCCAGAGAAATATTTTCTATTTTCTATATTCTATATTCTATTCTATTTGATGGATTACGACACAAATTAGTTCTAATAATAAATATAGTGTCCTCCTGATGAGTAAAAACAATATAAACTCATCATGAGAAGACATTTTTCGGGATGTAGCGAATAGTTGGAAGCTTTGAAGCTCCATTCATAATTTGTCATTTCTAAATCAACAATTGAATGCTTCGCCGCTTTATTTATCATTCATGTTTTTAAAGCTGATATTTCTGCACAGTAGATATAAATAAAACTCCTTTATCCAAAACATATTAAACACAGTTGCACTTCTGACCATGCACTAGATGGTTTAAGCAGTGCCCTTAGTCTTGTTTAGTTGACACATAATTACTGGTATTATTTCAAAGTTAATCCTTTATTGTGAAGCGTCTCCACCACTTTGTCTCATCACATCTGATTATCCAACACATCTAATTATTGTACATGAACAGTGTGGGCCACTCTGGTATTGTTTTCATCACCACAGATGCATGTTAGGTCTGATGAATGCCATTATCGTAACAAGATGTCAACAAGTTTGTAATCGCCACGGTTTGGGATGTGGGATCATGTCTCCCAATATAGGAAATGTGAAACTATATTTTATTTTACTGAGAGAAAATAGAAAATACTGAATTTGTGAGTTATACAGGTGTGTGTGTGTGCGTGTGTTTGTTCCTCAGTTGACAGATTGAGTGAGCTCCTTCTGGGTTCCAGGGTGGACATCCCTCTTCCGTGCCATCACAACCACATGGAGGTGGTAGAAACCAGTGAGTGACTGAAGACTCTCATCATTCATCATCAATCATCATTGCTGTCCAGCAACTATGGTGGCAAAATGTGTTGCGTCTTTTTAAGCTGAAATGACGAATATCACAAAACAGAACTTGTCTATGAAATCATTTATTATTGTAGAAGAGGCACTACAGAGCCAGAAGGAGTCTGTAGTTATAGTTATATAGGGAGTGACCAGGATGGGGGCTGAATTGGAACACTTTTTTTATTGGATGCTTTTTACGTTGTGGCTAGGTCAACGTGGTCACACACACAAGATATACATACCCTTAAGATATATATATATATATATATATATATATATATATATATATATATATATATATATATATATATATATATATATATATATATATATATATCCCAATATCACAAATTACAAGTTATCCTTTACAATCTGTACACATACGACATCCCTGACCTTTGACCTCACATCGGATCAGGAACAACTCCCCAAAAATAACCTTTCACAGGGAAAAAAGGGAAGAAATCTAAATACAATACAATTAGTCTCACTCTAACATTGAATAATATTATAATTGTATATAGCTGATCCAAAGAGTGGAGATACTAGACTCATGTGATTTTACATTTCAATGATCATCAAGCTCAGATTTAGATCAAATGAAGATTAAAACAATTAAAAATTCCCTTCCATCTTTGTTTGTTGTAATAAATAGTCAGACATTCTTTATCATAACTGTTGGTAATACTATTGTCTCTGCTCAGGTGATCAGGATCTGTTGGTCAATGGAGCCCATGATTTCTTAGCATCAAAGGTGAGCTGGGGGCCAAGAAAATAAAAGGGTTGAATGTTTTGTCATTATTTAAATCTTCCTCTTACATCCGAGTTGTTTTGTTGGAGCATCAGACTATCCTTGTAGCATTGACCAGAGCGTATTACTATTAAATGCAATTATGTTACACTATTGATATTGAACTTTAAATTGTAACAAAAGACGTGATGCTCAACCTACTGGATGCTACTCCTCTCCCTGAATTGGGGGTGGGGGTCAGTCATGTCTGAACCATATGTATCGCTTTTGTTTACATTGTTTGCACTTTTCTTTCTTCATAATAATCTAGTAGGAAGTTTTCTTCATTTCAACTCTTTGTGGTAGTTTGATTAACCACAAATATGTCTGGGAATTTCTAACATTAAAACAATATCGAGTAGTTCTTGCATTATTAGTTTACATTGTAGAGGGACCCTGTGTTAAAATAAATATAGTAAGTTCAATATTTAAGTTCAATAAGTTGATACTGAAACAATACATGGTGCAGCCTGAAGGCACACAGACACGCACATGCAGGTATTGTTCTAAAGAAATCAGAGTATATTTGAAACACTGGGATCCCTTTATTCTTCTAGACTCTCTACTTCATTACACAAATGTTTGTGATCAATTCATCAAGGTGCTGTTTTAATGGGGATCAAAGGAGCAAATATCATATAACTGATACTAGAAAATAGCTTATTATTCGGTGTGGCAGCCAGGCTCATAGAATGTTCTCCTGTGGGCTTATTTCGTATTTTATTAGTCTTCCGCCAGAACTTTAGTCGAGCATACAAGCAGCAGCGTTGCTCGCATATGCGTAAAAAAGTAGAAATGTAGAAATTGTCCCATTCATTTGAATGGGGCTTCGGAAGAGAAAACGCTAATCTTTGTGCGCACAGTGACTCGCCGTACATGAAGGTAGAGAAATGATTTACAGTTTAAAACGTTAATAAAAGGATGGCGCTTATTTGATCAATTGGACATTTTTCATAGCTAGCACATTTTAGATGGAATCTTTGTTCAGGTTTTGGAAGATTTCCGGGCTGTTTCAGAGTTTATAATGGGAGTGGATGGCACGAAATGTTCAGATCTAGAGTGAGAGGGGGCAACCGAAAGTCCTAACAATAAAGCGTTCCTCCAAGGACAACAACCTGTCTCCGTGTCTTAAAAGAAATGTAGCGAAAAGTTACATTATTTACAGTATTTTGCCACAAGTATCACAACTCTTTTTACACCATTTATGGATCAAAAACGTAGGGAATCTTGTGCTGGTCCTCACATGTGTCGATGGAATCCACAATGTTTCCCACATTTGTCAAGAGAAGCCTTAACGAGGGAGCAAGTCCACCTCTCTGCCCCATAGAGCCCCATTATATCTTTCCCTCCAAAGAGTCTTCTCACAGACAGTCGGACCTGATATCTAAATCGCCACTAGAGACACATTTCTTACACTACAGTCCCACCGTTTACAGTATATGTTCATCAAGTCATTCTTCCTCTCAAAAAATATTGGCGAAAGAAATAGAGCTACGGTTAACTGACTTTTTGAGAGAGATTGATAGGTGTTTTTCTAGCTTTAACTCCCTGTTTAGCCTGGCAACTGTCGTCCCTTTGAAGTCATCACTATGGCAACCTTTGATGTTGGAAGCACACAGGTGTTCTAATTAGTGCAGTTTGACAGACACACACGGACACACAGATTCTCATTTATATGACATTGTGGGCCACACAGACACAGACAACTGCAGGCTGCTGACTGTGTATGTCTATATGCACGTGTGTGTGTGTGTGTGTGCGCGCGTGTACGGCCGCGTAGTTGAGACCCTCAGTCTGGCTTGAAGATGCTCATCAGTGAGTTTGGACCTGTACTTTGACTTATTAAAGTTCATGTTGGAAGAAGAGCTGTTCACACAGATATGTGCTCCCAGAAAGGCTCATGGTCCGCTTGAACATCCTGGAAAGCTCAGGGAAGGTGGGGGCTTGT